>NW_013665611.1:555636-561275 GCF_000517525.1 Limulus polyphemus
TTATATATATATATATATATAAGTTTGTGTATGGCGAGTTCCTAACCGTTCATTAGTGCAACGCTGTCATGGGAATTTATGGCTGGAGGTATGTATCACAGCTTTTTCCGGAGATGGGCATTTGTATAGCGAGATTATTATCCGATGAAGAGCCAAAGAGAACAACATTTCCGTTTCAATGACAAGGACTTGAAATTCACAAAGTCTCACAAACTGAAATTTTTGCAAGCTTCGGATTATACCTCGTAATAAATGACCGTTTTCATGAGAAAAATGGGCATAAAAAATGGAGTCACGGCAGTCCCATTCGACCATATATTTCAAGTCTCTCCATCAGGTCCAATGGACTTTTGGACTGTCGCTACTTAAATGTGATCTTGGAATGTGAGGTCCACTATAGTGGAGGGTTTATTGAATGCTTATCAAGATTCATGTTCTAAGAATGGCCTCGTTGTCCTTTACATGAGCTTGTTACAGTAAACATTTCAGTATCGGACAATAGTGCGCAGTTACAGTCACACAAATGACAATTGATGGAATAGTACTAAGGGTAGCACGGGACTTGGAATATAGGAAGATTATCCTTCAGTCTAGCACATCGTACACAATGATCTTATTCCTTATTCAGTCTTTCATACAGTAGGTTACACGACTTGAACCAACATCGTTATATTAAAACAATAAATAAAATTAATTTTGTAACTTGACTTAATTATAAGACAAGAGAGTTTAAACAGGGAAATATGTTTTCACCGAGTATGATATAATTGTTAGGTGATGGGTTAAGGATCAGGAAGCCCAAAGTTTGAACTGCGACATGTTACTTAACACGCTCCGCACCTCTAGCAATGTGACAGTCAATCCTACTTTACTGTTAAAAGTAATTGCATAAAAGATGGGTGGTCCTGACTGGTTACTCTGGATCAGCTATGGACATAACTGATGCTTAGAGGTTTCTGGCCTGGCCCTTTAGCCCATGTGTTGCATAAAGTTTCCATTCCAAATGCCGAAATACGATTATTTTAGTTGTATATTTTAATAATTCTTCCTTGATATATACACACATTTTTGTGTGTTGTATGTATACATGCTTATGTGTGTGTATGTATGCATTGAAATAATGGTTAACTGACATGTAGATTTTAATTATGTAAGGTATTGCTTTAAATGAATAATATCCGTTTCTACTGAATAAAAGCTAGCATACACGTTACAACTCAAGTCGTACATCGTTGTTAAAACCAGCATCTGCACATATAATACTTGTTACTAAGGATAACAATACTTTATGATGATATGGATCACTAGATTCTACTGAATAAAAGCTAGCATACACGTTACAACTCAAGTCGTACATCGTTGTTAAAACCAGCATCTGCACATATAATACTTGTTACTAAGGATAACAATACTTTATGATGATATGGATCACTAGATTCTACTGAATAAAAGCTAGCATACACGTTACAACTCAAGTCGCACATCGTTGTTAAAACCAGCATCTACAAATATAATACTTGTTACTAAGGATAACAATACTTTATGATGATATGGATCACTAGATTCTACTGAATATATCAGGCATTGTTGCTTTACGTGGATTTCTGTGGGGTGCAACTCAACATCAGAGGAAGTCCAACACAGTTGTTTAATTGAATTAGTATGTTGCTTCCAGGCCCGGCATAGCCAGGTGGTTAGGGCGCTCGACTCGTAATCTGAGGGTCGCGGGTTCGAATCACCATCACACCAAACATGCCAACCTCTGCCTTTGCCTGGTCCCAAGATGAGGAGGGCTGGGCGCGAGGCTAGCAACTCCACCCCGTAAAAACCAACCTGCCACAAGTAACTGCAACAACACCTTCCGTTGGCGAGGTGTTGTTGCGGCCCTAAGCTCCGCTGGGAGTTTACAGGAATTAAAAAAATAAAAGTATGTTGCTCCCTGCTTAATATTTTTTAATTAATATACCATGCACTACTACTACCTAAGGATTAGTGTGAGGCGTAGCTTAAAAACGTGAGAAGTTCGACAAAGCTGTTAAGGCAAAATATAAATAAATAAATATTAAATTCTTTTTCTGTTAATCTGCTTTTATCTGATTTCAAAAATCCCAAGTTAGCAAGACTTAAAGAGGGGCATGATAGTCGGTGCTTTTCTAGCAGCGGTGAAGCTATTAGAGATTCCTTTCTTACCAATTATTCAAAATCAACTGTCATCACGAGTGTCGATCAACAAGAAAAATATATTTTACTGGGGGGGGGGGACTGTGGCCGAGAGAAAGATGATATGTTTCTTAAATACAAAAAAAATTAGACTGTAGCCCAATTAATTGATTTAATAAAACGCAATAAGGATTCATTTATCTCTTATTTTATCATGTGAAGCACATTCTAACAAGAGTCATATGGTAATTAGAAACCGTTCCGATCTTTGCTCATCTCAGATACAAAAATAAAATCATATCTATTAGTGGTGCTTAGAGCACTAGTTCCTAGGAGTGAATAATTAATAATATGTGAAGTTATCTAATTATCATTTTACACCTTTTATAGCACTGGTAATATGGTAAAAGTGTGAAGACGCCTACATGATAAATTTGACCCGAATTTTATTGTTCCGTCAGAATATATTCTCGTGAAAAGGTAGCGATTCTGTGATTCTTTTAGAAAAGTAACTAGCAACCAGAATATACCTGAACATTGTTGCTGATCAAGACCACTCAGAAGTTATCGAGTTCAACACTCATGAATGAAGGCTCTTTCGAGATGATAGTAAAATAATACACAGCGCTTTTGCTGTCATTATTTCCAAAAGCATAACAGTGACTTCAGTCACATTTTTCGACTACAAAAACTAATGGAGCTCAGTCCAATTCAATAATTTTGGTATGGAGTCGAACATCAAATTTGCCATCATTTTCCATTTCCAACAGCTGCGAAGCAATTTCTGTCCATTCTCTTGGAATGTTATGGACTACTGGAATCTTCCATTTTGAGTCCAAGCTCGTATTGCAGAAGAATATAGTTCAACCCGACATTAAATACAGAATCCTATTAAAGAGGTCATTCAATGTATAAAAACCTTTATGTGGTTACAAGTCTTCTAAAACCATATCTGTATCTTCAACCACGAGTTCCCTATCTGGTATTTGATGAGAACTAAACAAATGTACTTTTATGCGCGGGTCGTTTATATATATTTTACCTTAGCGTGGCCAGTACAGCTACTAACTAAGTATATTCCAAAACTAAGTCTGTCGTCTCGTCTCTTGCCGACCACATAACTAGTTGAACTTGACCAGAAAATATGTGTATTAACATTAATTATTCTTACTGGTTATTATTTCATCAGATTTTAACTTTATAAATTGTTGAATGGTTAACTACAATGTCACGAACGATATTAGTATTAATAGTGTCTATATCTTTAAGTTAACCCCTTTCTATATCTTATAGGATTCCTCATATCTGCTCGAACAATGACCGGTGAAGTAGTGAGAAACGGAGTCTTGCGATTTGCTAAACGTCATCAGCATCACGTGAACAAACAGCCTCTCTTAGTGCTCTTCAATGAGGACGGTAGGCCTAGGAAGGGCCCAAAGTTTCCAAGTTTTAGTAAGTAAAACAATCTTAGAAGATAATAAACATACACAAATTCTTTTTTAGTTCTACTTCATTTTTAGCAATGACGAAAAACTGAGTGTAAAAGTTGTGTAGTAGCTTTTATCAAAATATAATACGATAAAGTAACTTATTTATTAGGATCGTCAGTCTTGGAGATTTAAAAAGACAAGTAAACTTAACATAAACCATGTTATCTCGCTTTAGGTAGCAAAAAACATAATCAGCTGAAAACTTCAGTATCGAACTATGTAAGTTTTCATTGGACCAATTAAGTCGATTATAATTTATGGCACAATGGAATTTACATAGTAAGTCTATTATAATTTATGGCACAATGGAATTTACATAGTAAGTCTATTATAATTTATGGCACAATGGAATTTACATAGTAAGTCTATTATAATTTATGGCACAGTGGAGTTTACACAGATTTAGGTGTGGAAAATTGTGTTGTGTGTAGTTTTGTTTTATTTCTCTAATTTGATATATAGACCCAACATGCATTGTTTGCTTGTTTTTTTCTTTCTTAATGCTGTTTCTTGTAATATAAAACATTGCAGTTCATATAATGAAACAGAAAATCATTAATAAAGCTGTCTCACGTGAATATGAAGGTAACATTCCTAGCTATTCTGATGTATCTCGAAACTGCAGTTCTTGGCTGGATATAGTATACGTTTTGGTTCGTAACATGCGCTACTACGTTTTATTGTACGATATAAGTTTCTAGCTTTATGTTATTAAAATAGCTTACGAAATTCGTGTATATATTTATAATGCTACTTTGCAACTTTTGTGTGGCACGGTGCAAAAAATAGCAATGGATTTGTGGAAGTAAGGACAGAGCTGACCAGTTACTTACCTGTCCATGGTGGTTTGGAAGTAAGGACAGAGCTGACCAGTTACTTATCTGTCCATGGTGGTTTGGACTTGTATTTTTATACCCAAATTTATATATTTTTATTGAAAAGGAGTGACTGAAGCTGCCTGTATTACTTGGAATCTTCAACAGAGAAAATTGGAATTCGTGTATATATTTATAATGCTACTTTGCAACTTTTGTGTGGCACGGTGCAGAAAATAACAATTGATTTGGGAGTGAAGAGCGATTCAAAGAGATGAAAGTTAAAGTGACTCTGAGCTCTATATCTAGCTGGTAATACAGGCAACTTCAGTCATTCCTTTTCAATAAAAATATATAAATTTGGGTATAAAAATACATCAAACTATAAGTAAAAATATCTTTAAAACTACAAATATCCAATGAATTTTAAAGTAATTTGATAGATTTGTCAAGTATGATACGAGTGACAAAAAATAAAACTACTGAAAAACTTACAATAATAAAAACCGGTCCTTAATATACCGTGCATTATAATATTAATATTAAATGTAGATGAAGCTATTATACACTTTATAAATTCAATTATAGAAACTTTTCATTGTTAAATCTTATGCCTATTTATTTGTCTAAATACGTTTTTAGTTCGAAAATTAATGTTGAAAAAATTCCTCCAATCAGCAACCAACAACAAATAGTTAACATTTTATAATAATCTAAATGTATATTAGGTCGTCAAGAAATTAATGTCGGGTTTTGGAACACTTTCATTAAACCCCCCCCCAAAAAAAAACGTACAACACTTATAATAATTAAACGAACCGCCTAAACGTCACGTTAGTCTAGCCTATATAATGTGTAAAGTTTAGTATAATGTAATCCCTTATACTGATGGCACATGACGAGACACACATTCGGCATGTACTGCTGTTTGAATACAAGAATGGAAACAAGCATCTGTAGCCACAAAGAATATCAAAGAAGTTTATGGAAATGTTTTGGTCGTTCGTAAGTGTCAACGATGGTTCATCAAATTTCGTTCAGGTAACTTTAGCCTTAAAAACTGTGATAGCAGGGGCCGACGTGTTGGAATTGATAATGATGCTCTGAAGACGCCTGTTGAGTCTAACCTAAGGCAACACACTCGTGAAATGGTCCTGAAATTGTATGTCTCTCA
>NW_013665611.1:561878-563966 GCF_000517525.1 Limulus polyphemus
TCATTTAATAAATGTTTTGTTTTGAAATATAAGTTGTTAGGTTTTTTTCATCTAAAAAAGCGATATTAATTTCTTGGCGACCTAATATATATACATGTATTAATGCGATGGAAGAACAATAATTCATAATTGAAAAGCTGCTGTTGAGTTGAAATATATGTCTAGTAGGCTTAACCACTCGCTTTTTCCACACTGCACAAAAAGTTGTTTTACAGGGGCTCAAATGCCATGACATCTCACAGGTCTATAAAGATAATAAGACATATACTTTAACTTGATTTTTAACCAATGAAGTGAGAGTTTATGTATTAAATATTTTAGCATGTAACAAATAATGTGTTACTATTGTGATTTCTATATTTTTCTCTCTAAAATAAACAAATATATACATTTTACTCAATTTGTTCCAGTCCACATACTTTTATCTACCCAAAGCACTTGCAAACAATATCACTAATTCCCCAATACCAGTTATAATGATTATAGTCTGAAAGTTACAACCTCAAACTTCAAAATTTATTTTCACTATCGCAAAAACCATTAACATATTAATTCAAGAAACTATTACAGGTTAATTTAATGTTTTTTGTTGTGTTTTATTTTAAGATTTCGCCCAAATCTACAAAAAAGGCTCCCCACGCTTAGCCGTTCCTAATTGCGATTTGATAGATTAGAAACAAGGCAACTGGTCAACATCATCCACCGTCAGCTCTTGCCTGATCGAATAGTAGGATTTGACTTTCACTGTTGTAGCGCACTCACAACTCCAAAAGGAGGAGTGAGATTTATTGGCGGCAATGGGACGCGAATCGTTAACCCTCGAATTCACAGTACTGGCACAATAAATATAAAGCCGTGCTTGGCCACTATCTGAACGGACTGGAAGATTTGATTGAATATAAATGCAACTAAAATAAGTAACTAAAAAAAAATCCACAAAGAATATTATTTCACGTTTGGCATATTACATTTTCTAACACAATTCACACAGCAAAATTAATTTATAATGTATGAGAAGAGAGAAAAAAGTATGACTTAGTCTACTTTCATATTTAAATTGGGATTGGCGTGGCTTTAAGCAGAAGAATATTTTACGTTTGAACAGAGAATGTTATTTTATTTCTTAAGGCGGAAGTTTGTTTTTTACGGTGTTACGAGTCTCCAGATGTGACTCCAATTGACTTTTGTGCCTTGGAAACTGAAGTTCTCGTTTAGCGAAAAGTCCGCGTAAGGGCTGTCAAGATACTTGGTCTAAAGTTTGTAGTAGCCTGTTACAAGCTGACTTTAAAAGGAATGGCATTAAGTAGCTGGTGAAGGACGCACTAAACAAAGCCGTAATGATTTTGTTTCAGTGGATCAGAATCATAACATTTTCGAAACCCCTTCAAAACTGGTGTATCGCTACTTAGAAACGTAGTCTTTATATAAGGTCTTCGTATTCGTATAGTTAAGGAGTCGTTCTGCTACTAACATGTTTGTATCATTAATAGAGTCAAGAGTAGAACAAGGGCAGTATGTGCTCTTCACATCCTGAATACTCCACGTGGTTTCGGATGTGGGCACATAGTTATCCTAAATCGATTTAGTGCTATCGTATAATCACAGAAGTCAAGTTTAGTTCTTATAAGCCTAACATAAAACTCGTCAATTCTTCATAAATGTATATATATATGCGTAGGATAAATAATTAATTCTATGGTACAAACTACACAGCAGGAAATGCAGAATGCAATAAAAAATGAAAGTTATCTGACGAATTAATACCTAATAATGATATATATATATATATGTATATATATTAATGTGAGTGTAAGCGTGTACCTATAAAAATATTAAGCTTTGAACCTATACATCACCTAGTTTTCAAAAAAGTTAAAAAGTACACAGCGTGGTCACAAGTAAATAGACACCACCTTTTCAGAAAAAAATGTAAATTTTCAGTCATATTCAGATGAATTGATATATTTATAATTTGATTAATATCTAGTAGATCTTCCTTTTGCTTCGTGGAGTTCGTTGATCCTTTGGGGCATCGTGAGAATCATCTCGTCAATTTTAGATTGTGGGATTTTCGCCCACTCTGGCTTC
>NW_013665611.1:564930-573715 GCF_000517525.1 Limulus polyphemus
AAATGACGAAACATTAGGTGTCTATTTACTTGTGACCACTCAGTGTATACTATACTATTAGTTTATTTCTGAGCTAGATTACTTGTCCGTACCTTTAACTGGAGAACGATTTAAAAACCATAGATTTAGTAAGACATTCAAGTCAGTATTGTGTAGGTTACCTAAATGTACATCAGGCCACATCATCTATTGGTTAAACCGTACACAGTAAAGAATAATGGGAGAAATAACACAACACATCCTAATAAAAATGTCGTTATAGAATTCAGATTTTAATGCTTTTTTCACCTTACCCATTATCAAGATTACATTGGCATAATAGTTGTATTGTTAGATAGAGAGAAACCTTAAAGTTGACGTGTATCTATATCTTGTGCATATTATAAAAACCGGGTGTTAAAAACACGTAGTTATTGTCAAATTGTTCGAAGAGTATTGGTTCCTTAGATGTTACAGAAGGTTCATCGCACTTTATAAGTTACATGTTTTCCGTTGCTCTTGAAATTCTTGGAACTACTTTCTTCATCGTATATCGTGCTCATTCGTGAGATCATGATTACGCACTGTTTTCCGACACTACAAATTCCATTGCAGCAAATCCTAGACCTATGTGTCTTGATGGACTTTAGGCAGACAGCCCACTCTATGTGAACGTTGTTTTCTAAGACCATGCTTAAGCAGACGAAAGGTACAAAAATCTATTGGCAGACAAATCGCGTATGTGATCGAATGAAAATGCCACGATTCCACTTTCTTTGATAATTTCGAGGTGTGGCCAAAATCCTGTGAGCTTTCATCAACTTCAAATCCTTGTTTATAATATTGTTAATGATATTAGAAAACATGCCCAGCGTCATCGCAATGGCTTCTTAGGTCGGATATTGTCTTTCGTAACCACGACCTCGACTTTGCAAATGAGAACTTTGCTTCTGATTGGCTTGGAATGTGGTTTAAAAGCATAATGTTTTTCTAAATGCTCATGGAAAACTATGAAGGTTTTTATTTTTATAAATGTTTTGACCTTTCGCTCTACATAGTATAACAATCTCGCTAAATGAATATTTATTTTCGGGAAGCTGTTTTTTTTAACATTAATCCAGTTAGTTGATAATTTCAATAAAAATGTTAGCAAAACATAAATCAAATAATAATCATCCGGGGAATTGTATTATAACGTTACTATTATTAGACTTGGTAACACACTAAGGAAATTGTTATTCCTCAAATACGTATTTTGAATATTTCTCGCAATCTTAGCTGCCTAATGATACTTATGCATATTGTAACTGTCAGCTCGGTGTTTGAATTTAATATTTCTTAAAAAAGTATTCCGCAGATTGAGTTGTTTTTTATCCAAATTTGGATAGATTTTTTTATAGTAATCTTCAATCTCGAATAAGCAAGTAAAAAGCACTGGAATCAAAAGGTGCCAATACATTATCACAAATTGCTTACTTCCAAGTCCAATTCTACCAAATTTTGAATAATCTCAAATAACAACATCAATACATACGATCACTGGATTAACAAAACAAACAACTACACTTGTAGCTTATATCCAAAAGTAAGACAGCCAGTTCTGTATTTTTTACAAACTAGCGAAAGTACCTGGCTTCGCTCGGGTTATTAGGTTGATATATTCTAGATGACTATGTCAGTGTGTAAATTCTGAACCTATTTTAGCATAGAAGAACAGTCAAAAATATTTTAAACATTTTTATTTCCTAGAAACGAAAAAAAAATTTCTATGTGGTTTTCCACTAGCTTGCCTCATTAAAAAGATGCGCGCACGCATGTGGATAAAATAAGTAATATAATACTCAGGTGCACACAATCAGGGTCAACTTAATATTTTGTAATATAAGGAACCACTTCTTTTCTATGTGGTTTTCGCTAGTTTGCCTCATCAAAAAGATGCACACGCACGTGGATAAGATAAGTAATAATACCCAGGTACAGACCCTCAGGGTCTACTTAGTATGTGTGCACAATTTCAGGTTTATAGGTTCTTTCCTTTTGGAACTATAGCGGTCACACATACACAGGCACGCACGTGTGATTTCTATTTGTAATATAAGGAACCACTTCTTTTCTATATAGTTTTTCGCATAAAAAGATGCGCACGCGAACATATGTAGATAACTACCCAGGTGCCCACCCTTAGGGTCCACTTAGTATGGGTGCAAACTTTCAGGTTTCTAGGTTCTTAGCTCTTCGAGCTATAGCAGTCACATATTCTTTCCCATGTTGTTTTTCGCTAGCTTGCTTCAAAAAAAGATGCGCATGTACACGAATAAGTAATAATACCCAGGTGCACACCCACATGGTCCACTTAGTATGTGTGCAAAATTTCAGGTTTCTAGGTTTTTCCTCTTGGAGTTATGGCGGTCACACACAAAGACACCCACGGACACCCCTTTTATTGTTATAGATGAAAGTGTGATTATTTCATTTCGAACATAAGTTAACCGCCATGGCTGTTACAAGTTGGAATGTTTATATATACTTATACTCATTAATTTCCATATTTTCATTTGCGCAATGCTCTTCTTTTGCTAAATTTGTACTTCAGTATCAATTACGGGCTGACTTAGTAGTAAAACACATACATTTTCATTATGTTATATTGTAATCGTTTTTAGCTACTTCATTTTCACATTGAATACTTTTATTTTTCTTATAAAACATTAGGCCTTTTTGTTTACAATTCTACAATAGTTTTCAGCATTCAGAAACTTTCGACAGAGCCATAAGTAATAACCTAGCTGTTATGAATTAATGCACGATTACTGTTGGAGCAAGATTGTGCTGATTAAGTAAAATGTGAGAATGAATAACAAATACAGTACATTAACATGCACTTATAAATAAAGGAAAATAGAATTACTCACCAAATAGTAGATGATACAACAAATGGTTATATTGATAAAGTAATATAATCTGCTCACGATATTGACATCGTCCATGTCTCTGACAAGTTTGAAAGGCGTTAAATGTGTATTAACAATAAACTGTCTAAAACTTATCATTAATGTTGTTCTTACTGTCTCGTAGCTCCCGCTGTCAGTGAATAAAAACGTTTGCCGGTAATTAACGCTAATCTGTCACTGAATTTTCTGAAAACCAATCTCAGCGAAAGACATGTAATTTCACTTTTAATTCGTAATATGCAGTAATTGAACTAGAGCCACGTGATCAAGGAAGTAGCGTTTCTTATCTACTCCCTTGCGTTGTGTGATTCAGTTTTGCAATTTTGCTAACTGACTAAACTCAGCTACAATTTGATAGGTAATAATATGGTACAAAATCACTTTATCATCGTCATTTAAATGTCGTATAATCTGGTGGTCCAAAATTTTGCTGTGTGTTAACCAGTTTATATTCATAACCCATTTCGATATTTTATCAGAAAGAAACTCAACTACTAATTTACTTTTAATAATGACGTCGAAAAATTACTCAGTGGTTGTAACTTAAAATAATGATCACCATCTCTAATTCTCTATTTTTTCGTGAGATGTATGTTTATATGTGATATGTATACATGAATATTGTTAGTAATTTATGTAAAAAGTAAATCATTTGAAACATTTAGAATTATATACGACGTCATGCATGTCAATACGATAAGTTACAATTGTCAAATTAGCATATGATAAAGAATATGTAGTATTTTAAAATCATTAAAACTTTAAATTCGTAAGCAAAGTCTGAATGTCTGTCTAGTTAACTTTCGTGATTGTTTCAAGGTGAATCTGACTTCTTAAGGAATGTTACATTATTAAGAAAAACCCATAACTGTGTTCGAAAGTTGTCTTATAATCGCTTTTTTTCCTATCTTCTTTTTCACATATACTTTTTGCGTTAAATTGACTACATTATATTCATGGATGTATACATACTGCAGGGCAACAGTATAAGTTTAATACTTTGGGTTTGTATTCTGCTGTTCTAAAATTCCACCAAGTAGTTATTTTCTAAACTACAAATCTTGCATAAGAGATTCTACATTAACTTAAGTTGTTTACTGATAATTTAAGCTTTTTTCTCCATATTCAAAAGTTTTTTTAAATTGCTAAATCAAATATCAATATCTGTTTGTCAAAATGTCTTAAATGTACAAACAAGCACACTTAAAAAAAAGTTAATCAAGATATTTTCAGAAATCGTTATTTTTATCATTATAGTATTTTGTTATTTTGTAAACACTTTAACACAACCCAGATTACTTCTACCTACTTTTTTGTTTGTTTGTTTAATAACATGAGTTCAGATTCTGTAATCTCAAGAATGTGGATTCAACACGTGTTTAAGAAATTCATTCATCTGACTTGTAAAGTAAAGCCAGCAGAGGAGCAGTTTGATGACTTCAGCGGTGTTACTTTGCCACGCCCTACAGAAATTACAAACTAAACTACTACGCATTCGGAAGGCAGCAAACCAATCCCGCTGATTATAGAGGTCGCGTGCTGGAAACATCACATGTACATCTGCTATAAAATTTGGCAGTAATAGTCTTCAATTGGAAACACCGAGAAATGTTTTATTCATATCACCCGAGGGAGATCTGAAGTTACGAAAGATTCTTATAAAAAAAAAGAATTTTATAGGACTTCTGAGCAAGGTTATTTCTTTAATTTAAACTTCAAGTGGAAAGAGTCAAGCTGTTTCTCAGGTCCAGTTAGTGAAGACAATTTTTGTTATTTAAATATCTCGTCTACACGAAGACTCTAGCTAGCTAACAAAGTAAAATAAAATGAAACATACAGCTTTATGCTACTGCAATAGTTGTAGATACCTATTATAGAGGGCGTGGTTTGGATGTGAAAATAACGTGTTGAGCAAAAGAAAAAACAGTTGTTGCTAGAGTGTTCCTATGATCAATAGCTTTGCATGAAATACATGCGTGAGTTAAGAATAATATTTATTACACATGAGATTATTACTTCTATTACATCGTAATACAGTTCAAATGTCTGGTCTTTGTATTTGTATGTTTACGTTTCAAGACACGGGTTGGCCATGTGGTAGAATCTCCCACCCACCCCCAGTGGTAAGTCTGAAGGCTTATAATGCTAAAAACCGGGTTTCAGTACCCTAGGTGGGCACAGCACAAATAGTCCATTGTGCAACTTTGTGTTTAATAACAGACAAACAAACAAAAAACCCTGTGGTGTAGCTCTGTATTTCGGAGCCGGAGAATCGAATTTGAATCCGTGATATACCGCAAAATGTTCCGCCGCACTTTAAGCTGCGGGCGTTATAAGAGTGACAATCAATCCCTTCACAAGGCTGGTGAGTTGTAGGATGTTGCTTGACTGATTCTTTTTCCTTTAGTTAGTAGCTCAAAATTAAGGACGGCGACAAATAGCCATAAATACAAATGCAAATGTTTATGTTTTGTAATTTATTCAAACGGAAAGTCCAACGTGTTTAATGTTCGGAGAAGTCTTACCATTTCTCATATCTTGAGCAAATACTTTTTTGTTATGTACTTTACTTATGAGATGATGATTAACTACATTTGTTTTAAATTTATAATAATTTGCTCATGCGAGCTTAAAAGACGGCGCTGTGTCTTTACAGAAGAATCGTGGTGCTGTTGGAGTCATATAAGCCTCCTTAAGTTTGGTTTATTATGAATTTCGCGCAAAGCTACACGAGGGCTATCTGCGCTAGCCGTCCCTAATTTAGCAGTGTAAGATTAGAGGGAAGGCAGCTACTCATCACCACTCGCCGCCAACTCTTGGGCTACTCTTTTACCAACGAATAGTGGGATTGACCGTCACATTATAACGCCCCCAATGCTGAAAGGACGAGCATGTTTGGTGGGACGGGCCTTCTTAAGAGATAATTCTGTGTCTTAAAAATGGCACGACGACGGTGATTTTCATGAGGTTGTTTTTTGTTTTTACATTCACATAATTTTATACTCTTTTTTTTTTTTCTTTCGAAAGAAAGTGTAAGGCTAACCTTCTTTTGAGCTATGGTTACCACTTTTTATTTTAATTTTCTTTATCTTTATGGGTAAAGATGTAATGTGGAAATTCAGTAGCTTAGGTTAAGTAACAAAAACGCATAACATGACCAACTAAGAAATATTCTCTCACGTTCGCTCAGCTGCGTTAATGATGGAATGTGTCGTCCAATAGAGTTTTATAAGTTTAAATGGGAAAACTGGCTGTGGTGGAAGTTATGTTGATGCTACTTTTTTTCTTTTTTTTTCACTCAAGCATTTGTAGTTTGTATATCTAAGAGGTCAGAAAATATCAAGTTCAAGTAAATGCGTTAAGCATCCAAACGTACAGCATATCAGTCACAATTAGAGGAACATATGAACTATTTAAATAAAAGGTAGCAAAATTACTTCGTTTATCGAGGGATTGGTAAGGCACTTTTTTGAGCACATTTTGGTATAACTGGCTTGAAGCTTCACGAAGAAATTTGAAACTAGTTTCTGACTTTATTGATAAGATAAAACTTTTCTCTTTAAGATTTCCGTAGCTATGGATATCCTGAACTGGCTCGAGTACAACTTGGAATCTCCAACAGAGAAAATTGGAATCTGAATATAGAAGATGGAGAAGAGGACGATATGAGCTCGAGCCTGGCAAGAGCTGAGAGGTCTGTCGATGACGAGAACGTGGAAAGAGAAGAAGACGAATTGATTACACAAGCAGAAGCACCTGAAGCATCTTCGTCGTCTTTATCCAACGATTGTACACGTAACGAAATGTACGTCGATTTTGAGAAGATTGGATGGTCTAGATGGATAATATCTCCTAAAGGATACCATGCCTATTACTGCAGAGGAGAATGTTCTTTTCCTCTTGGTCAAAATCAATACCCAACCAACCATGCTACTGTCCAGAGCATTGTCCAGGTGCTCACCCCTGGGGTCGGAGATCCTTGCTGCGTTCCAAACAAATTACGCCCAGTCAGTGTGCTATACTTTGACGAACATCAAAATGTAATTCTTAAGCAATACGATAACATGGTGGCCGAGAGCTGTGGCTGTCAGTGATGGCATATATTATCTTTTTTGCCACAGTTCTTGTTAGACCGCTAATCTAGGCAGCTTGCCAAATTACGTATACTTCCAGTGACATATGTTTGTTCGCCAAGAACTCCACCTGGTGGCTGATAGAACGGACTAAAACAGCGGCCTGCATTTGCTCGCCTTTAATATGGTGCTTTATCGATTTGGCGAGATAAAGGGATCGTACCGATAGCATTCAGTGGAGCTTCTGACTGAGATGTCCTTTGTGTAACAAACAGTGGTTTCAGTCTAAAAAAACTGAGTATTTGTTAGCATTGGGTTTGGGGTTTTCTCTTGCCAATTGTTTGGTTGATTATTTGTTTCAAAATATTGTTTTAACAAAATGGTATCATAATCCCTGTAATGTTTCTATACATCCTGACACCGAACTCAATATTCGTATCTAAAAGTAATGATTATTTGTAAATCATGGCGTTATCGCGTCCTAATATAACATACCCTACTCTAACAATTTAATCTTACGTTATTGTTAAAATATATTCTTTAATTTATTATCGTTATCTTAAACCGATTAAGACAACGCTTCTTGTTATAAAGTAAGATTTAAAAAAAACATTATGGATACGTAAACCTACAAAATAAAGATTATATCAGTGAAAAAAATACTGTAATAAATGTATCTGTTGAGTTGTGTCAAAATACTTTCTTGTGTACTTTGTTATTTCTTCCTGTCCTCCGCTGGGACAGTAGTAAGTCTTCCTGATTTACAATGTTAAAATCAGGGGTTCGATTCTCCTCGGTGGATACAGCAGATAGCCCGATGTGGTTTTGCTATATGAAAACACACACATATTTCTTTCTTTAATATTTCGATACAAAAATTTATCTTATAAAGTGTGATACGAATACGTTTGTTTGAAGCATACAAACAATTTAAACGAAACTTTAAATAACGAAAGTGATTGGCGGTCATGGCCAACTAATAATTACCATATTAGTTTCTCAAATTTAGAATAATTTAAATGTTGCAAAAAGTTCAAACTTGAAAAAACACTGTAGTCCTCTCAATGTTCAGTGAGCCTCGTTTACATATATATGGTCAAAATCAAAGATTGAGCTCTATGGTAATTATCTTGACAGAACAAACATATTAAGCATTTTTATATTTATTATATACTAGGTCTTCCAGAAAGTAATGCCACGTTTAGGAACACTTTCATTAACTACCCCCATAAAACATACATTACGTGTAATAATTAAATGAACCGCCTAAACGTCACGTTAGGGTAGCCTATATAATGTGTAAAGTTTAGTATAATCTAATCCTTTATACTGATGGCACACGACGAGACACATATTCGACATGTACTGTTGTTTGAATACAAGAATGGAAACAACGCCTTTCTAACCACAAAGAATATCAAAGAAGTTTATGGAAATGTTTTGAACGTTCGTAAGCGTCAACGATAGTTCATTAAATTTCGTTCAGGTAACTTTAGCCTTAAAAACTGCGATAGCAGGGGCCGACATCTTGGAATTGATATCGGTGCTCTGAAGACGCTTGTTGAGTCTAACCTAAGGCATCACACTCGTGAAATGGCCCTGAAATTGCATGTCTCTCATGAAGCAATACGTAAACATCTAAGGAATATGGGAAACTCCATAAAGAAGGTGTTTGGGTGCCTCACGAACTCTCCAGTGATCAACGTTTCCAGCGTGTGAACGTTTCTCCGTCTCTTCTGGCGGATATCGCGCGTGAATTATTTTTGGACAGAACTGTCACCG
>NW_013665611.1:573865-576260 GCF_000517525.1 Limulus polyphemus
CAACTGACGTTTAAATCTAGCCCTTCATCAGAAAGCCCTTCACTCGTCAATCGGAAAGGTGATCTTCTTCTCCACGCAATGCACGTCTACATGAGGCACGCTTTGACGCAACACAAGATTATAGAGTTGGGTTGGGAAGTTCTCCCCCACCCACCATATTCTCCAGACATGGCAGTATCAGATTACCATCTTTTTCGTTCGTTGCAACAACATCTTAATGGGAAAACATGCAAATGTGGAAGGTGTTAAAGAGGACATCGACATGTCTTTTGCTTCATAGCCAAGTGATTTCTTTAATCGTGGCATTAACAACCTGATTGTAACATGGAAAAGTATCATCGATAAGAATGGAGACTATTTCATTTAATAAATGTTTTGTTTTGATATACAAGTTGTTCGGTTTTTCATCTAAAAAAGTGACACAATTTCTTGACGACCCAGCACTCTGATTTTGTATATAAATAATATTTTTTACATTCTATACTTTGTTGAGAAGGTTGACGGGTATTTTGTTTTCTAAGCTGGCACAGTATCTTCAAAAACGATTAATTTAGAACATTTTAACGCTATTTAAACCTATTTTGAACATTAGTCTTAGTGTGTAGTTTTTTCAAAGTAATAGTGTATTCCATTTTACAAAATTGTCATTTTAATTTTTTTATTACTTATGCTTCTTAATGTTGATTATCTTCATGCTTACAATGTCTTAACAAGAAATATGAAAATTAGTAAAATTCTTTCTCAGCGATTAATAATAAAGCAGTAGGTTTTAACTGTAATAACCATCATTGTTCTTAAGTATTAGAAAATTAGGCATTAACCAAAACATGTTTCTAATTACATTTATTTCAACTGTCTTTTAGTACGAATTTCAAAAGTTCCGGAACCCATATGTGTTTTTAATATAGTGCACTAGCTTACTCGGAACGTACTGAGAAGATTTTTTACTCCTCATTTTGGTTTGAACCCTCTTTCGTGTTGGGCTTGATATTTATGTACATGATCAACAATAATTACTGAGATAACTCCCTTAGAAGCAAAATTAAACAAATGTACACAAATGATATTTTTAATTAAAATGTTTTTTTTTTCACGTAATATATATATATATATATATATACATATAGCGCTTGGCATGGCCTTGTTGTTGGAGCCATCTGCTCGCAATTTGCGGGTCATGGGTTCGAATCTCGTCTCCGAACATGTTCACCCTTTCCCAGTAGATAGTATTGACTCTGACTTCCATTCTACGCTATCATTTCTTAATTAGGAACATCTAGCTTTAAGTATCAATGCGATAAACTAAAAAAATCATTGCTTTTAAAACACTAAAAAAGTAATTAAAGCATTTATTTAATTTTTTAATTCACGTGCGAGAGTTTTCGTTAGCATAATATACCTAAATTAACCAGTCACCTACATCTATACTGTTCTGTCACAACTGTCGTACAGAACATGTAACAGTAAGATAGGACGTGGTTTCTAAGCAGACAGCGATTTTTTGAGGCAGTTCGTGTTTTCTTTTGAATATCACGCATTTGAACTGATAAGATAAACAGACAAACGTAAATACACACACATACATATATATATATATATTGCCAAGATATTTACCAAGTTAACAGAAAAGACGTTTAATTATAAATAAATATGATTAAATGGTCGTTTGTTTGAAGTTAAGCACAAAGCTACACAATGAGCTATCTGTACTATGCCCACCACGGGTATCGAAACCGGATTTCTAGCGTTGTAAGTCTGAAGACATACCGCTGTGTCACTGGGGGGCTTAAATGGTCGTCACTTATTAAACATCACACACTGAAAGATTGCAGTAACAGAAGCTTTTTGTTTAATGTTTTAAAAATCTAATCAAAACACTTTGAAGAACTGGTAATAATTATTTAAAATAAACACAAGTTTTGAAATGTCACAGTTAAACACGTATATACAAAGTTTAAAATATAGTGTTTTTATTTATTTTTTTTATCTAAAACTTCCGAATAGTTTGACCCTAATGAAAAAACCGTTTAAAATGGTTTATAAAAAAAAAGGAAAAAAATATCCCCTAAATAGAATGTATTTTGGAACATGTCTCAATTCAATTTATCATATATTTTCCTCTTCCATTTGCAATTCTTTTTTAAAGCATTAATTTGTTTGTTGGTAAATTAACTGGTAAAAATTAAAGCTGTGAATTTGAAATATCACGCATATATTGTGATAAGTATTCGAATATAAATATATAAAAAATTTTATTTGCAGTTTTGTCAGAAGTCTATTTTTTTTTTTCTACCCTAACGCTTATCATTTTACGGATGGCCAGGTGGTTAGGGCGCTCGACTCGCAATCTGAGGGTCGCGGATTCGAATCCCCGTCACACCAAACATGCTTGCCA
>NW_013665611.1:576436-581674 GCF_000517525.1 Limulus polyphemus
AAACAAACCAAATAATTTTACGGACGTTACTCATAATTTATCCTTTCCTACATTGGTATAAAAAAGTAATAAATACTGCAGAACTAAGAGTAATCCGCAGTAAAAAGTCTTGTTTTTAACGGACTGATTTTCACTGGTAGTAATAAAAGTATCAGAAACTAAAGAACAGTAGATTTATGACATAAAGCTAAAAAAGAGCTAATATTCCGTGCATGGCTCTCAAATTATCACCCTTCTTTCTGCTCATGGCTCATAAAACACCGTATTCAAGTCAAGAATGATACAATAAATATTTATTTATGAGTCTTTGTGAACTATTTCGCTCAAAAATATTTAATAAATTATGTGCACGGCAGACTGTTACTTGGCGAGATATACTTTTTTCTAAAATATTTGAGAAAAAAATCGAGTGTAAACAAGAGATCCTTGATTTACTATGAAATAGACTGAGAGAACGTTAAAAAACATGACAAATCTGTTAAGAATTTTTTGTATCACCGTTGAGAATTTGTTTTCGTGCATAATTATTATGCAAATAATAACAATGAAACCTATATAAATTTAATGTTTATTATATTCCTTCACACGTTTAAAGGCTTTACGTTTCAGATATGTAACTTTTATGTCTCTACTTATCTAGTGCAAGGAACCCGAAACCGAATATTTTCTCTGAAATTTTGATTTCACAAGTTTCAAAAAGTATTTTAAGGATGTGCTGAATGTGAATACCAAAAGCAATAAAATGAACGACGAGATAAACTATAACAACGAAAAAAACCGTTAAGTTCTAGAAAATTCGAAATTTTGTAATAAAAAGGAGAGGATCTAAAACAGGTAATCGTTTCATCTGTTAACACTTGGTTTGCTTTCGCTCAAGTTGATGCAGCGTGAAGTATAAGTAAACAGATCGCAGGATTGTTACACGAAAAGGAAAATTCAGTTTAATCTTCTCATTCGACCTCTTTTCATGTTATTACAAGTTGAGTATTCGAAGGTGGATAAGTCGATCGATTAATTCCAAGGCCATGTCTCGTGCTGTTACTACAAGACAGGACAATTTTGTCATATTTCCTGTTGCACAGCGTGTTTGAGTGAGAGCTACATTCTCCTGTAGCCCTAGCGGCTGTTTTGTATTCCCAGGCGCACGCAAAGTATTTATACACGTGAAGAACTTACTCGTTTCCTCAGGCAGTCTATCAGGAAAATCTAACAATAACAAAAAGAATACCTTGAAGAAAATAAAACTAATCTACTTGTAAAACAGTTCATTAAATTTCGAATATATTTCGGACTTATTGAAAACAGTTCTATTAGACAAAAACAGGATTATTAATTCAGTGTTTTTACACGTGTGTAATTATTTCATTTTATACACCATTTATTAATAACTTAAGCTTTCTTCAGTCGTAACAGCAATAATCATATACCTTTTCACAAAACGAATAATTCGTGTTGCATAGCAACATTAAACTCTAATCATCAACTAAATTACTAAGTGCTTTCGCTCCACAGGTTTTACATATAACTAGTTGTACAAAAATCGATATTAGTTGTCTTTAAAACATTTTAAAATAGCTTAAGTAATATTATTTGGAAACTAATTAGCATTAGGGAATAAAAACAATGTCGTCGTTGCCGAAGTGCTGGTTTATACGATATCTCCAATGTTGAAGAGAAGCATATGAAAAATGTTCTATCATCTCGAAGATGACGAGCGAATTTCTAAATTTAGCCGCATCTTGTTGAAGTTTAAAAAAAACATTCTAAAATGTGCGTCAGACATGTGTTACCTTTATGAACTAACTCCCAACATAAACCAGGTATATGCTAAGTGTATTAATTCCGTTATAATTAGTATCTTATGGAAATGTTATTGATTTCAGGTTGAATAGAAATCAATACTTTTTTCACATCTTTTTAACTTCTCCTCAATCACTGACATTTTCTACAGTATGTTTATCAGTGATGCCGTTTACTTTCATATGATGGCAAAATTGCACCTTTTTTAAAAAATAATTTGATAAGCACTGGGAAATCAAAATATGTTTAGGACATTGCATAATAGAAACTCCCCATACTCGAGTGGCAACAATTAATAGAAATTCTCCAAACTCAGGTAGCAACAACAAAGATAATACTTCATAGACAATAGAAACTTCTCATACTCCAGTAGCAACAACCAATAAAAGCTCTCCATACTCCAGTAGCAACAACCAATAGAAACTTCTCATACTCCAGTAGCAACAACCAATAAAAACTCTCCATACTCCAGTAGCAACAACCAATAGAAATTTCTCATACTCCAGTAGCAACAACAATGATAACGCTTCAACAACGTACTGACAATAGAAACTCTCCATACTCGAGTAGCAACAACACTGATAATACTTCATCAACGTACTGACAATAGAAACTCTCCATACTCGAGTAGCAACAACCAGTAAAAACTCTCCATACTCGAGTAGCAACAACACTGATAATACTTCATCAACGTACTGACAATAGAAACTCTCCATACTCGAGTAGCAACAACACTGATGATACTTCATCAACGTACTGACAATAGAAACTCTCCATACTCAAGTAGCAACAACCAGTAAAAACTCTCCATACTCGAGTAGCAACAACACTGATAATACTTCATCAACGTACTGACAATAGAAACTCTCCATACTCGAGTAGCAACAACCAGTAAAAACTCTCCATGCTCGAGTACCAACAACCAAGATCGCACTTCACAGACGTACCGAAATCACATTAATTTATGTTATCTATCTTATAAATGGATAATATATAATCCACGTGGAGAATTAGTTGTTTGATACAATTTTAACAATTAAAGAAAATGTTTTCTCAAAAAAGGAAGTGAATGTAGGAATGGCTAATATCAATCCTTCAAAAATAATGCAAACAAAACAGTAGGGATAGCATTTGCATCACCCCTACAGGCACACAGTGTAGTAGAACTTTAACAGATAAAAATAGGATAAATTAAACTCAGTTGTGATTGAATAGTTATATATATTGCTATATGATAATTCTTCGTACAAATGGAAAAAGGACGTCATCCCTTTCGTTGCAGAGATGGTATAGAAACGAGTCGAAACTAAGTTCGAAAGAGGGGACATCTAGCGGCACTACAAAAATTTATATTTTCAATTAAGTATGGATCTTCCAGAAAACAAAACAAAAAACTATTAAACATATTCATTACTCATTCTCATTCAGATAAACATTATAGCATGATAATATTTCTTAATAAACAGTAATATTTCAACTTAAAATACTGATACATAAAAGTACAAAACCAATTTCAAGAGTAACCTGAATAGTAAATACTGCAAATAAAAGTTTCATTAAGCACTTGCAAACGAAAACACAAGCAAGTAGAATGATCATTTGAGGACAGTAATATATTAACTGTGTTATTAATAGTCACATAACATATTCATCGATCTGCAATAACATGCATATAAAATAAAAAAAGTACAACGTGGTTAAACAAATGAAGAGGAAACATACAGGTGTTTACGAATGGTTTTATGATCTTTCTTCCGAGTTCAAAATATGTTAAAACTGAAAGCATCTTGCTGAATCCTTTATGTTCATAGTTCGTCTAATATATAACTGTAATAACTCTAATGTCACTTCTATTTAGCAAAATTACGTTCCCGTTAAGAATAGGCGCCTTTAAGCATTCAAGAGTTTCGAGCAGAACCGACAAAAATGTTTTAAATTCTTGGAATTTTAGCATTTGGTATTAATGTATATACAGTGAAAACAGCAAACACACTGTTTCTAACCATACTTTCTAAACTCTAGCCTCGAGATTATCCAGCCACAAAATTCTGATAAAAGAAAGCTGTTTCTGTTCATAATTTCAAAATCTTAACCTAGGGATAACAAATTACAAAATTTTGATCAAAGAATACCTATTTATTTCAAGTGAGTGACTGTTTAGTTTCATTTGTAAATTAAGCCTATTGCTTGGTGAACTTGTAGAATTTGTGGCAGAGGAAATAAAACGCTTTCTATTTGTTAAGTGAACTGGACTTTGTATTATTTTACAGTATACTCAAAAAGAAACTTCTCAACGATAGAAACCGCTACAACACATATTCTTCATATGATAATCGAATTTGTAAATTTCAAAACAGTCGAAGATTATACACATTTTTAGCTATTTCTAAGGTGTTTTAAAATTAAACTGATATTGATTTGAAGCCAAATTTTCAGTTTATTGATTTTCAACAGAATCTACGAATTTACTGCTCATGAATATCAAAAGTCACAAAAGCTTGACTTCAAAAACTAAGCCTCAATATTAAAGCAAACTATTCCACCAATTTGCTAAAAAAAGATGTTGTTTTGGAAATTTTTCGTGCAAAGCTACACTAGGGTTATCTTCGCTTAGCCATCTCTAATTATGAACTGATAATCTAGAAGGAAAGCAGTCAACAAAACCTACAGCCAACTATTGGGCTATAGTAGGATTTCAACACTACTCGTTATAGTACATTCAACGCTCCAAAGTGCGAGGCAATATTTTGAGCTACATTTCATAGTCTCGGCACGATATATACAAGGCCACGCCCGGCCTTATAAAAAAGATGTAACATTTATTCTATGATAAATCAATAATAAAGTTATATACGTCGTATTTACTAAATAACATCATACAATTGATGACGTAAATGTTGCTATGTCTGGTTTTGATGTATAGTCCCTTACTCATCACTAATAACATAAATTACCTTAGATGCTCAAATAACATGTGATATCATCACCTTTAATTATCTGTTATTATTCAGCGGACTAACAGGTTATGAATGAGAAGGAAATTCACAAGTAAATAAACAGTCAGTTACTGCCCAGTCTTTCGTATTTTAGCCGGCCTGATGAGCCCTGCGGGAATGCTTCATCGGCACTGGATATGACAGATATAGTGTGGTTGACATATTATTATGTTTTCTACTTTGTTTTCATTCATAAGTTGTTAGAATGATTACGCATTAATATTGATTGTAGTTTAATTTAAAATAAATTAACAATAAATAAGTCAAGATAAATTGGACAATATTTAGCTACCAGATAGAGCTTCAACTATAGTGTTTGATAATACCAAACTACATTTGAACAATAATAATAATAACCAGTGGTGGGATTCAGCCGGTTCGTGCGAACCTGTTCTTAGAATTTAACGACCTCCACGAACCGGTTGTTAACAATCGTATGTAC
>NW_013665611.1:582449-587235 GCF_000517525.1 Limulus polyphemus
GTACATACGATTGTTAACAACCGGTTCGTGGAGGTCGTTAAATTCTAAGAACAGGTTCGCACGAACCGGCTGAATCCCACCACTGATAATAACCAAATTTAAATGAATTTTTTTATTACCCCACGATTCGGGAGTTATTAATAGTGCTAGAATATGCCATCATAATTTCCGTAAACCTGAAATAATAGTAGATTTAGCCCTCAAGCGGTAAGTCTGAAGGCTTATAACACTGCAAACCAAGTTTCGATATTCGTTGTGGGTACAGCACAGATATCCCATTGTTTAATTTGTGTTTAGCAACAAATAGATAAACAATATATCTATATGTACATATTCTATTTGTTTAGAAATTCATTAAGCAAAGGGTTAGTCTAAATCAAATAAAATGTAAAGTTAACAAATTCAAGTCTTTATAATGAACTATTAAGCTTTACACGGCTGTATCTCCTACATCAGTGGTTCTCAAACATTTTTGTTACGGACCACCTTAATTTTTTTCTTCGTGTTGCTTACAATGGGATCTATTGAACATATGCTGCCGCTTCGTTTCAGTAATTATGCATCATTTCTATAGACCACCTGAAGAGAGCTGCTGAATCTCCAGTGGTCGGAAGACCATAAATTGAGAATTGCTGTCCAAAGGCGTTTTGAGCATAAATAAGCCAGGTTTCGATTAAATATAAAACATCCCCAGTTCTTTTAATGAGCTTTTGAATATGAAAGGGCTGTGACTCATAAATCTTTGGTCTAGATAAATTTTTGATTAAATAAACAGTAAGAAATTACGTATATGTGTATGTGTGTCTGTCATATACATTTTTGCCCAGAAAATTAAATCTAACTATATACATATATATACATTATGACAGTTGGCAAAAAGAATAATATATATTTTAAATTCCGACAGAAACTAACCTCCTTTTTGCGTCGACACATTATTATCCTACACAAAACTCAAGTAGCTCATGAAAAGAAGTATGTTATAGGTCAAACCACTAAGGAGTTAATATATGTTTTTTTAATATATATAATTGTGGATCCAACGTTTCGGGCAATGCCCTTCTTCAAGTATCACTAACTGAACAGTAAACTGGATCTTTTTCAACAACCACTACGCGTAATTTCCCACATAGTTTTATACAAACTTCAAATAGCTCATGACCTAGTACGAAACTTTTGACATGTAATTTGTTTATTCCTTTGCGCAAACGTACATCCCCCTATGTAATATTGGCATTATGACTGATTATCAAACACTTGCACAAACAATGAACAATACTAAACTCATTAATCGCTTAACAAATACTGGTGGTGATGTCAAAAAATATTAGTGGTGTACTTTCATTCAGATACTTTGGTTATCATTGACAGACTAAGGATCTGGCTAGCTAAGATATATATTTTAAGGCTTAATACTTTGGTTATCATTGACAGACGAAGGATCTGGCTAGCTAAGATATATATTTTAAGGCTTAAACTGCAAAACCCAAAGATAATCATTATTTTTGACAAAAAAGAAAATAACACTTTATTCATAAATAAATCGAAAACACAATAGTAATAACAGTCGAGGATTCTAACACAACCATATGAACAAAATGAATAATTCAAACTCTAGGTGTTAAAACATTGGTTTATGTGCTGGTAATAGTTCTATTTTAAGATGATTGTTTTGTTTTCAGCTTTGGTTGTTGTTGTTTTTTTAATATCATACAAATTTACTAAAGTGGCAACATATTTTACAATCTACTTAATAAATGTGGCTGTAAATTTTGCTTAACCTACGCTAATGATCTCCTAACAAATGCTATTCTCACTCAAAATATTACTTACTTTCAAGTCTGGCATAGCCTGGTGATTAGAAGCTCGACTTCCATTGTGTAAGTGGATCGAAACTTGGCACCAAAATGTCTACTTTTTCGGTACTGAGTATGTTGTAATGTGGCTGTCAACCACATTATTCGCTGGTAAAGGGTAGTCCAAGAGCTGGCGGTGGTGCCGACCGATTGCATTCTTTGTGGTCGGCAGTTCGATATTAGACACAGCGGCACATAGCCTTAGGAGCTTTGTCATAATAAACAGTAATTATATATGTATGGACTTAAAAATATTTATATGTAATATGATCAACAATTTCTTTCTTACTGTTAGTATTTGCTGAGTAAATAATACAACAAAAATTATGTCCAGCACAATGGTACGAACTGTTTGAAATGAAATTGGCTAATCTGTTGCGCACTACATTCTGGAACAACGAATCTGGAAGTATGGTTGAAAACTTTTAACTCACAGCATTAATCTAAGTTTATACTTAATTTATGTACACTCTCCTCCATAATAGAGTTTGTCCTTTATGTTATTTACAAAGCTAAAATCCTAGGTTTGATTTCCCCGTGTTATGTAGTTTTGCGCCAATACAAACAAAGAAACATTTATATTATGTGATAATTATGGATGAAAAAATTACATGATATGAGAAAGCATTTGTTTTGTATTTTAAACTGAATTTTCTTAAAATAAATAATTCGTTGGTCGTAAACATTAATAAATGTAACGTCTTAAAATCGCCATAAAGAGACAAGATATTCAAAAGGAAAGAAACATTTTTGTGTGTGTGTACTGTTTCAGTCTAATGCAGTAAACTGCGGTTAGGTGTCATCGTTTCAACAGGGAAGTTGAGAGCTTTGGTGGAAAGACTGGTGAATTTTATTTTTTATTAATATTTCTTATACTGATACTATGGGTGTCTAAAAGAGTATTTGAAGCAGATTTGTAAGACTTTGGGATGTTCGATAAGATATAGAGTAAAATAATAAGATCTACGGTTAGATTTGTTTGATACCTAGTGTACTGAACTTGTTTCCGACTATTTGAAGTTAGGCCTAACTAGTTCAGAAATGCATTTAACTTGAGATGTCCTTTACAGTTTACTATGTAGGTTGGAGCTGTTAACGTTTTAACAGTGTTAGGCAATAGAATATGTTGTCTATAACACGGGCGTTTGTTATCAATATCATTTATTCAACAAGTCTCGCCAACTATATATTTTACTTTAAATTGAACGATGATGTATTTGACGTATGATAACATGTTTTTTTTCGTAAATGTTTTGGTTCAACTTTAAGTATTTTCCATGTATATAAACCTTTATTAAAGTTTATAAGATTATGTTCAACTATTAGTAGGGGGTCTCGCTGAACATTACATAGGTAAAGTAAAACAAAAAACATTAAACACCATTGGATTTCACAATTAACATTTAGTAAATTTACACTACAATTCGAATTATTTAATAATTAATGAAAATTATTAATTGTACTTGTATTTTGACCATTCACACTATGTAGTCATGCAAACTTTCTAATTGAAGCAATACAAATAAGTTATTAAAACTGCTTTACCTGGTAACCTGACACATTGTGCAAAACCTGAGATAAGTTTATATAGAATGTAATCCTAAGAAGATACTTTAATTGAAAACCTATTTTTGCTAGTTTTCATTGTTCTGATAGATGAAATGACAACTCATTCAACAATCTAATGTTAAAAAATAACTTGTGTTACATATTTATCTATAAAAGTAAAGGAGAACTTTTGTATTCTCATTGGTTTTACTACAGATGCATACCTGTAGTAAACCCCACTCTTTCTACATCATATCTTGCAATAATTTTTACATTGTAGGTTCAAGTTATGGATGTTAGGCCTACTCTGTGTCATGCACTAAATTAGTCTAAAGTTCTTTTGATCTAGCCAGGTCCTATGCTGTGCCATGAAGTAAACTATTGTAAAGCCAATGTATTGTCTGTTTACAGTTCAAATTCATCTTTATTTTGACATGTTGATTGGAACTGTGCAAACATATAATGACATGTATCAACTTATGAATTATCAAATAAGTACCATAAAGTTTATTATATTGCTTGTTTTTTCAAAGTAAATGACCAGTAGGTATTTATTAAGTGTTTTAAAATTTTGTTTGTGTGTTTTCAAATAGAAAATGCTTATGGATACAAAAAAAAACACACCCAGCACTGACTATTATTTGCCAAGCACTTACTTGCTGATGTCCTGTTTTTGCCTAACATTTGCCCATTGGTCACCACCAAATGGTGGAGGAATCTTTAATCATCATGGCGATCTTCTTATAGTTGATTTACAACTAGTGGGAGTATGGATGCTTTCAAATAAACAGTGCAAACTCAGCATGTAATAGTACTGTAATCTTTTTTCATTAGTCCCATTTGATTATGGGAGATTTAGATATTCAAAACTGTGAATTCACACTCAGGCACTTCTGTGGTCAAGAACTATGATTCTCTGGGAATTTCTACAATTAAATCATGAGGTAATACCTTTATTTTTAAGGTGAAAAACTCTACTAGGTGTTCACACTGTAAACTGCTCATTTTTAATGCACATAATAAGTTATTAGCAGCATTAAGATGTGAAAAATACAAACTATTTCTACTACATCATAATCCACTTACATAATCGAAAAGCAACACAAACCCTCAATCACTGAATCAACAGAATAGTCACAGGAGGGTGTGGAATTTTTGAAAAACTTCATGTCCAAGGGATAAAATGCCAATTATCTTTCTTAAAAATCTACTTTTCCTCCATCTCATTAAACACACACAAAAAGCAGAATATAGCTTTTAGGATTTTGCATTAACTGAACACAATTAATACAGTTCCATTGGCAGGTAACTTTTATAGAAAATAGCATGTACCAAATTTTGTATCTAAGCTCTTCATATATATATATATATATATATATATT
>NW_013665611.1:588152-634232 GCF_000517525.1 Limulus polyphemus
ATAAATGTATAATGTTATGAGATTTAAGCTATTTAGTCTAAACATTTATGTTTTTGTGTTATAATTTGTGTTCATTGTAGAACGAAAGAGGCATAATTTATATTTATATCCCAATTTTTATGGTGGTTGTGAGATCAGTCAAATCTACTGAACCTGTACAGAAATTCATTACTGAAAATAACATATAAAATATCAAGTTTTTTTTAAGAAATGTTTGATAACTATCTGAACATTAAAAAGATTTCACAAGTGTAATTTGAATATTTTCTGATGCATAAAAGTATTTTTAATCTTAAAATTACTTTGCATGTTTAAAGGCAACATACGAAAAGAAAAAAAAAGACATGAGAAAAAATTGCTTTACAGACCTTAAGAGTTAATAAAAAAAATTGATTTTTTGTGTATGAAAGCATTGTAATATTTGCTAATAATGTACCAAATTTTGTTAACATCCTCATACTAATTTATAAATAGTAGCATGAAAACTATAACAAGTACAAAATTGTTATGAGGTTGGTCCTAGTGGCTGAGCCCATGCTGAAAGAGTTAAAATTTTTACCACATGATAGGCAAAGTATAATGGTAAAAACTTGTTATCCTACTGTCAGATCCTCTTGTCCTGGCATCAACTGATATGAATCATTTGGTAAATTTCAAACAATTTCTTAGATAATCAGTGACTGTCAACAGAGTAAGCTAACATAACATATGGACAAAAAAACTATTTTGATCCTCCAAGGATGACCATGCACAGCCCTAAGAAAAAGTAAAAATTGAACCCGTTCACCTTTCTTTCTCAGGAAATTAAATCCCCTCTTAAACTTTTGTAAGGTGCTGGCATTCACTGCTGCTGGAGGCAAGTCATTCCATAAGCTAATCATTATGATACAAATGTAAAATTGTTTTAACTCTTATCTATATGGGGTTGGTTTAAATGACTCACCTTGTAACAAACACGTAACCATGAAAGTATACATACTGTAACTTTTAATGTAGTAAGTGCATCTCATGAAATTTGGAAAGCTTTTAATGAATATTTCAATAAATATTTTGTACACAAATTCAGGTTGTTTCATTGAGCATTTTTATTTAAGATTTGTCTGGGAATTTATGTAGTCATAGTCTGAGTGTAAGGTGATTTTCATGTTAGGATTAAAAATAATTCTTTCATCTTATAGTTTTCAAATTTCATTTTCATAATCTCTAGAACCTCCTAAGTGTATATAAGTTTTTTTCTTGTAAAACTTTATATTTTGGTTACTTTCTCTACCCTCACACTACAGATTTAGTCATTTTGATCAACTTTGTACCCACCACAAAAGATACAAAAATCTAAATTATCCTCTTTTTTATTCTAGGATGCCTGCATATTGTAGCAGACAATTGCACATTATTTATTTTTACAACCTAAGCTAACAGATTTTTCATTTATTTTTATATACAGTTGAACACTGACCTCATCAGACTATGCAGATAGCTATTTGTTATGCTGGACAGCTATGTGTGACATTCAGTTACCAGCATGTTTATGTACTCATTGATCAGAAGTATTTTATTTTGTTTAAGATTACTTATCACCACTCTCTAATTTTTACATTTTAGTTGCTTGTATAACAGTAAATATATATATATATATATATATATATATACAAGAACTATTATTACCTACTATTTGTAATTCTTATCTTTAAGATTTTGCACTTGCACAAACCAAGTCAACATCAAAGCTTAGCCCTAATTCATTGTAATGTTAATGTAGTCTCAAATTATTTTTTGAAGATTTAGATATGCTCTAAGGGAGGTGTGGCATGTTTTCTTTGCTCTATTACTTATGTAGCCATAAAGTAAAAAGGTTTCTTGCTACAAATGGACAGTTTAGCTTGGGAATATGTATAGTATAGGTGGGAAATTCTACAGCAAGCTACTAGACCATATAGGGGGTAGCAGAAAATGTAGAAATGAGCAGTTTTGACTGAAGAAATGTCACTGTGATGCAGAAAGTGAAGATGAGTATTTATTCCAATATTTCCTTGTGATAAAGAAATCAAAACTTGTGTTAAAAACTGAACTGTGAAATACATTTTTATGTCAAGTTTATTGATAATAAAGTAGCTTTATAAAACTTTGAATGTAACTTTGTAAAGTGGTCATGATATGCACTTTGACCCATCTGTGCTGAAAGGGTTAACTGGGTTATAACCTGCTATTTCAAATGTTCAGTTTGTGTCCTCTTATTTTTTTGCTTTAAGAAGTCACATAAAGAACTCTGAAACATTTGTTCCATCAGTCTTCCAAATAGTTTTGTAAACTTCAATAAGATTGTTTCTTACTCATTTTTCTTCAAGAAGAAATATGTTCCAAATCTTAACTTATCCCTTTCCATCTCCATAATCATTCTAGTATCCCTCCTCTGAACCATTTCCAGTAAGTGAATATTTGCTCTCTTGGATGTGGAGACCAAAATAGTACACACAATATTTTAAGACAGGCCTTAATAATAATTTGTATTAAAAGGTAAATACTTCATTTGTCTTGTTTGAATAAAATACAATAATTATGATGAAAATTCAGACAGTGTGTTTTTACCTCACATGTAAAAATTTTATTTTTTTAATATTTCATCCTATTTCAAACATTTTCAGACTGTGAACTGTACCCACAATAGTGGTATTGTTTGAGAGATAAAGGCACTGTACATTTGGTATTATCTCACTTATTATTATTTGTTGTTTTATTTAAACATGTGAAAGCACTTTCAGAAAAATACTAAGAGATTTATACCATTCTCTTTGATTAATAATTAATATGGTTATATATACATTTAAAAATCTGTTAACAAGAGAGCACTGTCTTGGTTTGAGTGACTTGAATGTACCAAGGTCAGTTTATTCAGTCATGCTATTGAGTAACAACTGACCATTTTGCCATAGAAATACCACTGACTAAAGTGTAATAAGGAATGTGTTTGTTTATAAATGATTTAGCCCCAGGAACACTAATGGGGATGTGGTTGCTAGAGTTGAAGTGGGGAGGAACATTTGGGAAAGGTTAATCATCGCATAATTAGGTTTGGTGTTTTGTTACATGTTGAGATAAAAAATAAATTAAATTTTAGTTCCCAATTTTTAGAAAGCCATGAGACAAGATTTATCATTAATAGATTAGGATAATGAGTTAAAAAGTGATGTGGGATTAATATGGGAAATTTATTTTAAATAAATTGTTTTTAAATCAATATAAGCATGATTCTTAAAAACAGGAAGATCAAACCTTATTGGCTTATTAAAGAGTAAAAACAGAGGAGAAAAATAAGGCATCATAAGTTTAAGACTCTAGAAAAGGTAGGGATTTCATTTAAAAAGAAAAGTATGGTGTATGAGAATCAGCTAACTGATAATGTTAAAACTATAAGCAATTATTTTTAAACATGTGAAGGATAAACAAAATGTCTAAATGAAATTTAGTCTGCTAAAGGATGCTGGTGTCATTTTTTTTTCTACCTATAGGATGGCTAGGGTTTGAATTTCAAATGTTTTTTTTTTACAAGATAAAAATATAACCAATAATCCTGACCTTGGGCATCCTTTGGGAAATATTAGAATTGACCTGAATTATGGTTAGAGCTGGGAAATTAAATTAACTGACATAATTGAGCAGTGATTACATCGAATAGTGTCATGTAAAATAAAAGATTAATCAAAATTATATTTAACTTCTCACAAAAATAATCAACTAATCAGAATTAGTGTTTTTGATTATTGCAACTATCCAGTAATCGAATTATTGGCACTATGATTTTTAATTATTGATTTTGATTAATTCAAGTTTGTTCAGTTTAATCAATTAGTCACAGCTCAGAAAAATAATCAAATACTACAATGCACAAATCTTCGACTTCTAGACAATACAAGGGTTGTTAATATGTTTTATTTAGATTTAGAAACAAAACATCAGGATTATAGCTGGTACACATTTCTAAAACTTATTTTGATGGCTGCAGATTTGGGGTCAAATATCGTTCTTCAATGGAGGATAAGTCAGCTTTAAAAGAACTGGATACCTGGATTGAGCAGTTGAATGAGTGTAAGCAGCTGTCAGAAAATCAAGTCAAAACACTATGTGAAAAGGTATTGGAATTTTGTTACTCATTTTAAAAGGTAGAATATATATCATAGAGGAAAAGGGTTAGCATGAAATTCTGAAGGTAGGAAGGTCTGGAAGTATTTTCCCCTTTAAAATTTTAAGAGTAAACTTGTTAACATATTGTAGAATTTAAGACATGATTATCTATCTGGTAGGCTGAATAAAACAAAATTAACAACAGTTTTATTTTTTTACATATTTGAATAAATTTACAAGTATTGTTACCTTTATATGATATCATAGTATATTCGTTTTCAGCAGTATCTTTTAAGTTATTTGATCAGTGTATTAGGCATTCACTCATTATATATTTGTTGGACATTTTACACTGGGCTGGTATTGTACATTTATCTTAATGAGTAACTGATATGTATTAGGTGTAAGACAATTTTATTGATATATATATATATATATATAAAACTTAGTTCAGGGGTACTGAGAACAAGGATACATGTTTATTATATTGCTTCTAACATAGTCATTGATTAGATTTGGAATGTTATAAAGACATCAAAGATATTGATTGCCCTGTACAATACTTACAAGCCTACTTTAATGTAGTTTGACTAAAATGATTTGTTATAACAACCTGTTAATGGCATACAGATATTTTACTTTAAAATTTCTCAGAGCATCATAATTTAATTTTTAGAGTACTTATTGATCATCAAAATACTGTTTCTAGAAAATCATTTTATACTTTCACTGGCCTTAACTCTTTCATAACGGGCGAATGTATTTTGCAGTATCTCATAACCACCATGGTTACGTGATGGTATACATACTATAACTCTAAAGATACTTATTGTATCTTCACGAAATTTGGCAAGCTTTCAGTAAACTTTAATAGTCTTTTTTTTCTTTCTCAGATTTTAGGTATGTGTGGATGGGCTAGATTCCTTACTTGTTGGAACATATTTCAACAATAAATAGCACACAGTCCACTTGTTTTAAAATAATATATTAAAATAAGTCAAACATTTTTACAAATGTTTGTTACACAGTTGATCACCATAGTTGTATCTAGAGCTTTAAATAATTGTCTATTTTCATCAAAGTCCACACAACCTGGTTCAGTTACATTAGAACACAACTGACAAGATAAATTATTCTCCTCTGCTCTGTTTATGCAGTACATTTGATGATAATTTCACTTATGTTACACTGTTGGTTACCACAGTTGTATCCAGAGATTTAAGTAATTGTCTCTTTTTGTCCAAAGTTCACACATGCTGGTTCAGTTACTTTAGAACATAATTTACAAGATAAATTATTCTTCTGTACTCTGTTGTTATAATACAATCTGCAGTAATTTCACATAAAAATAAAAGTGCCACTACATGCTCTATACAGCTAAACTTAAAAAACACCCAGTCTAGATCTGTTTGACCATATCTCTCACTAACTTTGTCTTCTTGAACTAAATGTTGGATGCATATTTATAAATAGTCCAATTGAGGTTTAGAACTTGGATATTATATATTAAATGTCCATTTTTTTCCAGAGAACTTTATATTTCATTTGTTATTTTCTCTATCCTAACTCGATACAAGGTTGGTCAATTTGACCAACCTCATAACCATCCAAAAAATTTTTGAAATAAATCTAAATTAACCCTTTTTTCTTTCTAGAATGGCTTCAAATTGTAACATAAAACTTGATTCGCTTATCCTAAATAGATTAAATATCGTAACAGTATACATATGTTTATACTTAAATTTTATTGTTTTATTGTCCTTTGAACTGTGTCTAAACTAATATTCCCATCATAAAATTTGAAACTACTTGTGAAACATGCAGCTCATGTTACCCTATTGAATTACAGAACACACGGGCTACCAGCAAGATGGTCACGAGCATACCTTGTGAAAAATTTTATTATTATTATCATTATTATTTATTTTACCTAATCTAACCTAAAAAGTTTGTAATTTTACATTTTAGTTACTTTTATAATAATAAATAGAAAAATATACATGGGAAAACAAGAAATATAGTACTTACCTTGGCCATCTTTTTGCTGTTGACTGTCGATGACACTTAACCTTACTTTTTATACTAATGGTACTACTGCAATAAATAATTTAATTTTAATTAAATAATGCCCCAAAGAACACAGAATACAACTTACAGTTTATAGTTTCTTATGAATTAGGAATTCAAATTACCAATATTGACAAGCTAGAATATAAAATAAGAATGTCTTACCTTTTCTATTTGCTGAAATATCACTCATGTACTGAATCAAACACAATGGCTCTGCTCACCTCTTTCCATTTTTGGAAACACTCCCTTATATACACTTCTACATATGACATGAATAACTAATTGGAAGCTCAGAATGTCCCCCTAGTGGCTTTCTCAGACATTTTCATGTATTGGGATGCCATCTCGTTCTTTCCAACCATGATTTCAAGGAGGTTGGTTGTGTCTTTAGTCTGTTCGAGATTTCATATTAACATTGCTTAAAAATTCTTGAGACTTAATAAAAAAAAATTAAATTTTGCATATATTTTTTACTGATAATCTGCCAAATTTTGTTACACATACACTTACTAATTTAAAAGTTATAGCATGAAAACTACAACAAGCACAAAATGGTTACGAGGATGGTGCAGAAAGAGTTAAACTGAAATTTTTACTCCTTAAGTGATACACACTATGAAAACCTAAAGATAAATTTTTACCTTGAATTAATAGTAACTATTTGTTTACACTTTTAACACTGTTTGACTGGCTTTGCATTTTGATGAGTTTTGGTTACTGGTGTTAGATTATATCACAATACAGGGATGCAACATAAAACAATAGACTTTTGTTATTGATGAATATAACTGAAACTAGTTGTGCTTCAGATCCTTAAATTAGTCATGCATTATTGTTCTAATAGAAAATGTAATATGAAATAATATTGGTTAGATAACCTTGCAGTCAAAAATGTTTTTGGTTAGTGTGTGTGTGTGAATCTTAAAACACAAGTATCAGACAATTTTCTATATATTTGTGTTATGAAAAAATGTCTGTCTTCCAGTCAAAAGAAATATTAGCAAAAGAATCCAATGTGCAAGAAGTGAAATGTCCTGTTACTGTTTGTGGAGATGTTCATGGACAGTTCCATGATCTTATGGAATTGTTTCGTATTGGTGGAAAGTCTCCAGACACAAACTACCTTTTTATGGGAGACTATGTTGACAGAGGTTACTATTCTGTAGAAACTGTATCTCTCCTAGTAACTTTAAAGGTAAGCACTTGAAGGCTTGTTTAATTTTTTGCCTTATGTGGTATTAAGGTAAATATTATATCCTTTATGTATTAATAGTCTTCAAAACATTTTATGAAATAGATAATTTAGTTATTACATTAGAGTTTTATGTTTACATGCAGATTAGTGGTTAGAAATTATTATAAAAGTCATGACTCAAAATCTAAAAGAAAAGATTTATTAATATCTAGTGTCTTGGCTTCTGTCTTCTCCAAGAGTTAAAACATAATGGATAACTCAAGATTTCTTTGCATATGCTCTGTTTGTTATAATTTATTTTACATTAGAATTCAAGAGAATTATCACTAGTGTTTCCGTACTGAAGATCATGAATTCAGAAACTTATACAAAATCAATAAAATTTTTGAGCTTTAGTATGATCTTTCCAAGGTTAAACTTGAAAGTGCTTTTAATTGATGAAGTACATTGAAAGACAACAATCTTTTCTAAGCTCTATATATATGAAATATGAAAATTACTTGAAAATGTGTTGCTAAATTTTTAATTATTCTATAATAGTAGCCAAGTTAGATAAATATTTTAAATAATTTTTGTACAGAGAAATCATTTTTACATCAAGGAATCAACAAAATTTTCAGTAGCAATAGTGAAAAACTGTCAGTAGATTATTCACTTGAGCCATTAGAAAGCAAAAAGGACAGGATTGAGTGTTTTACTAGCATAATAGTGCTTTGTTGTTGATGACATAATTGGTCATTAACATATTTGAATTTGACTGTTTATTCTAAAAACATCCTGCAAACTCATAAACAATGTTGCTCAGCTCAATTGTTCAGAGCTGGTAACTTGTACACCTGTGCAACCATTATCTGCTAATGTAACTGTTTTTTGTATTTATTTGAAGGAATAGCTAGAAATAGGAAGGAACAAAAGTAGCAGATGCCCTCCCTTTCCACGCAAACACACAGTAGTGAGACTTTGGTTTGGTTAACCTAACAGTATTATGTTGAATTAACTTTTTTCCTGTGGGAATATTTACATGATCAGTTTGAACACTTAATATTTATAATGTTATACTGATACAGTGATTATATAAATACAATTTAATCATGAAAAAATGATTATGTTACATGTAGTTTTTTTCCCCAATTATTGGTGGGTTCATTACATCCCACCCTGTACTACAATCTAGATGTATTTATAGCATTTGAAATTTTACTCACTAGTAACATAAAGCTGATTTGGAATCATTACATAATTAAATGAAAGATAGATTTACTTTCATATTTAAACTTTCTTTTTTACTTCTAAAAAAAAAAATATTAAAACTTAATGTTTTCTAAATCTACAATTCCAGTAATTTATGTATCTTAAGGATATTTTATAGCTGAACCTTATTGGCTGCCAAGATCTGTGGCTATTACAGTGAAGTTAAAAAAACATGGTCTTTTTTTAGTGTCTTACCATATTTTTGTCTAAATGAAACAATTTAGTTGAATGTCACAGTTAGATTTTATTTATTTTAAGGTACGATATCCAGAAAGAATAACAATTTTGCGAGGAAATCATGAGAGTAGACAGATTACACAAGTTTATGGATTCTATGATGAATGTTTAAGAAAATATGGGAATGCAAATGTTTGGAAATATTTCACAGATCTTTTCGACTACTTGCCTCTGACTGCCCTTGTTGATGGACAGGTTTGTATTTTTTTGTGATTCTTATCAAGATTATTATGCTACCCTTAATTTCATTCTCAATATAGGAATCGAGTAAATGTTTCTATGTAATGTTTTGTATATTTTTATTAAGTTTCATCAATCAAACACTTGGTCTTACTGTAAAGATTGAATTTTTTTATAAGGAGAAACTATAAAAATTACATAGTTGAGCATAATATAGATTCTTTTAATGTTATGATGTATGTTGATTTCCCCTTTTAAATTTTAGATATTTTGTTTGCATGGAGGATTATCTCCATCAATTGATACCTTGGATCATATCCGTGCTCTTGATCGTCTGCAGGAGGTTCCACATGAAGTAAGATTATTATAAAATAGTTCTTTGATTTAGTTAGTTCTTATAAAGTGTAAACAAATATTTGCCAAGATATAAACTTTGGTCCATTGATGGCTCAGTGGGAGCTTAAGGGTTTAAAGATTCTGGGTTCAATCTTTGTGGCAGTAAAGCATAAATAGCCAATTTCATAGGTTTACGAAAAAAAACAACTACAAAAATTGGTTTGTATAGTATTACAGCATTAAGTGTATATAAAAACAATTTTGAATATGCAGATTAACAACTCACAATAACCACAGCTGATATAAAGTTATGGTGGAATGACATCTAACAGAACTAAATTTTAACATTTTAGGGTGTTTTGTAATTAGTGTGATGCCACTCAACATTGGTCACTTTTGGGAAAGGTATGTAACAGCTCTTTCTCAAGCAAATTATTTATACACTCAGATCATAAAGATGTGTTAGTACTGGGGATTTAGAATTTCTAAGACTGGGATTTCTTTTGTACTTATTGGCATTTGAAAACAAAGGAATATGAATCAACCTGGAACACTAATACCACCCAGAGAGAAACCTGCAACCAGTTGTACCCAGACATGGTAAGCAGAATGTGGATGTCTTGTGACATGTGAGAATCCACGAACACAAATGTCACTTGGAAAAGCTATCTACACTACCCAGACAACAGTATGCAACATAATCAAGAAATATCTCCACCTAGAAATGAGACCAGTGGGGGTATGGGTTTGCCAAGATAAGGCTTCCACTCTAACCTCCCATTAAACCATTTCATACTTGAAGCATCAACTCTCCTATATGAAATGTCTACCTTACAATTCCTTTCTTAGGCATTCCTCATTTTTCTAAGGTAGTTTCGTGAGATACCTCTTCCTCCTTCCCTCCATGTTGGGGTATTTGCCATCTTCAGTTCATTTCCTTCACAAATGACTTATTTCTTTTGGAATCTTCTGGGATACGACACTGTCTTGTACCATTTGTTTACCATTCACTGCTAATAGGGATTTATGGTCAGATCTTTTTCTCCACAGATCCATTTTTTGGGCTACTCCTGTGTGTTTAGCATTACGTGGGGTATCTACAATGCTATATTCTGTTTTTTTGGTTGCTCTTTTGTTGCATTCTGAGTCATTGTCATCTTTATTCATGTTCCATGTCCAGCACCTTCCAGTCCTTTACCTGTCCTACCTATGAAATTCTCCATTCATTGTGTATGCTCGATGCTGATTGGAGTTCTGGATCAATCAGTCCCACCTCAATCACTTCTTTGTTCTTCCCCATTTCAATATGTAGTCTTTGATCACAATTGGGTGGGCAATTTCGGTAGGACAGAGAATGCTCATGGTACACATTTTTATTTTTCATTTCTCGGGATGCAATCTTAGTTTGTTTGTTTTTTTTACCATATGATTCGGAAACAGTTTCATGCCTTGTCCTTTGGACTTCTTTCAGTTTCATATGTCTTTTGTCATGTGTTCTGTGTTTTTCCCCACTTTTGCATTTTGGGGGATGTTACTAACACCACTACTTGAATGTCTGGCTTCGGTTAGCTTCTTCCAAATGGGGGTGGTCATAACATATTCATCTGCTTCTTAGACAAGCAGCTCGGGTGGTTAGATTTTCCAGTTGGATAAGTTTCTTCTGTTACCTACTTAACAATCTCAGCATTTTGTGGAGTGTCTTTTTAATCACCCATCTCCATCTGGACTATCCATTCTCCTCCTCGAATGCATTCTTACAGCTAGCAAGATTATAACACATAAGGGGATGTGGCTTTTGTGGAAGCACTTCTCCTTATGGGTCTGACACATTTGTAATCTTTTCAGAAGACACTGCACGACCCATGGTCTCTTGCTAGGGTTCCTTTGGATACTTCTTTTATCTTTCGTCCTTCCTTCTTTGACTATATGCATTGGTGGTTGAACATATCCCCCACGTCATCTGGTTTACAGATTTTCCCACATTGTCTGGATTTGTTTTTCTTCCCTGATGCTCATCTCCAAAGTTGAGGGGTGTGGGTCGATCAGCAGGAGGCTTCAGGACAATGGTCTACAGACAAAAGGACTTACCATATTAACACCCTGGCACTTCGAGCAGTCAAATGTGCTGTAGTTTGCTTTCTTCCTCTTGTTGACTAATCATGTTTCATTCTGAATATTTGATGGTGGCTTATATCACTCGCTAAGAGAGTACTCGTTCTTGTTTCCTTTGTAGTAGACAGTGGATTTCCCTTTTTGAACCCACACACTTGACATACGTCTCCCGGTGTGTTGTGTTCCAGAAGATTTTGTCCTCATTGGAGATTGCCTCTCCAGTCCTGACACACTTTCTCCCAAGGAGTAGCCTACTGATCCTCAAATTTTCTATGGCTCTGCCTCCTGTGGGGTACTCCTCTATAGGAAGTGTTTGACTCCTTTCTCAATTTCAAGTTACTTCTTTTGTTTTTGGTCTCCATTTCATTATTTACTTATCCTGGCTGTCGATGTGTTCAGACAGGATTAGATATAGTTTATAACTTTAGTTTTTCTCATTCCATCACTCTTCTTCCCAACGTGATTTTGATCATCCATGTCACTCCGGGTCAGTTTTTTTATAACTGATCCTTCCTCGCCAGCACAGATATTGTTTTCTTGGCTGTTTTGGCTCAATATGTTCTTTTTATTCTGAATTGATTTTGCTAACCTACACTTTGGGGGCTCATGTGAAATATTCTTTTCGTCATTTTCGTTTCTTGGCATCTTCCAAATTTATTCTCGGTTGGGTCCAAATGCCCTTCTCTGTCCCGTACTTGCTCTGGGCTGCTTCATTGTTTTTAAAGCTTCCTTCCTTTGACTCCATTTCCTGCAGTTTCTTTCCTTTCACCACCACTCTGTTCATGATTTTTTTTCCCCTTCCTCTCTTACCAATTGAGTTTGGCTTGTGATTTGATTGACCTTTTATTCCTTGTCTCCTTCTTCCTGTAATCAATTCCTGGTGTCTTCACTCTGTTCAGGCTCCTTACATTTTACCTGCTTCTCAACTCCATTATCTGTTTTGGGTAGCTATTACTACCTCGTTGAGGTACTGTTTCCCACCTGTTGCCAACTTTCACTCTTCCCTTCATGAGTTAGTATGGTCTGGAATGGGCATACTCATGAAGCAAAGATATCATAAGGAATAACCTACAAGCAATCTCGTGGAACACCCCAACTCTAGTTCATGTGATTATAATGAACAGTGTGCATTTTGTGGCCATGGAAATTATGAAAGTGAAGTCCACATGGTCTTACAGTGCTGGTTTTAGTACATTCTAAGTGACTGAAGTATACCTGGACAGGCACGACATGCCACAGTACAAAACATGGGACAAGCCCCTGAAAAATAATATATATAACAAAAGAAAGAAAGAAATAAAGAAAATTTACTCAGTTACAGTCTCACCTATTGCTGCCCATCCCTGCCATTCCTTAGATTGAATAAACCAGGTTTGGTCTGCTTTTCAAAATAGGGTTTTGTGGTAACCCATTGCACTGCCTCAGGCGGTATGAACATTCCTCCAGACTCTCCACCTCCTCCCCCACCTCTCCTCCCATTTCTTCCAGTGGAGTTTGAGAGTCCTTTCCATTTCCAAGCCCCTGGGGTGGTGGAGCATGGAGGTATCCTCCTGAATGAGAGATATATAATATAAATAATAAAGACTCCATTCAGTTGAGAGTAGGGTGGTGGTGTTCTGCTGGTGTAGATGACAAGAGTCTTCCAAATGGATGCTCTATCTCTGTATGGGTTTGTCCGAGGGATGTTGTAGCTTTGGATGTGCTGTCGTGATTGGGATCTCACATGGAAGTTGGTTCCTGTCAGTTGAGTTTTGGATTTAGAGCTGAATCGATGAACATATTGGCCACACTCATGATGTGCTGATTGGGATCTCTCATCCTACCCCCACATGCATATCAGTTCCCAGGGGTTGAATTTTGGATTTAGAGTTGAACCAATCAACATAATTCCTCACACATGGTCAGGGTGTCCCTGGTTCCTCACTCAAATCCCTTCAAGTGAACTACCCCAGTATTATGGGTCACGGTGGGTGCGCTTGTTGATTGCTCTGCTTCTTCTTTTTGCGCTACCCCCTCAATGTCTTTATGCCGAGGATATTACTGTGTTTGAGGTGGTTTCAGTCTGTTTCATTTGAGTGGGATATATCTGTATGTTATTTCACTCTTCTCACATGTGCCTTGTTCACAGATTGGTGGTGGGATTTCTCCTTCTGGTTGGCTGAACTTAACTTGTAGATGGTATGATCCTCTTTCCTACTCCCTCACGAATGTCTGTTTCCAGTGGTTGGATTGTAGTTGACTTACAAATAGTCTGATTCTCGTCGTAGCCCCTACATGGTTGTCGGTTCCCAGCTGTCAAGTTTTGAACACAGCTGACTTGCCGTGTATGATCCGTTGTGCTGTAGTACCTCAACATCTTGGGGCACATCCCTTATTTTACCCACATTCTGTTCATCGGGGAGATTGAAATTATAATATATTGTGGTTAGGATCACTGTCCAACCATTTTTTCTCCCATTGGTATGTGTTCCTCACAATTTTCTGCCTGGATCTGTCACAAATTTTCCACATCTCAAAGAAGTGGTGCGGTCTCCCACGTATAATCCTTTTAGTAGAGGATTCCCTTGTTAGAGCGTCCTTTAGACACTTTCAAAGGATGCTTTCTCTCCCTCCACCTCTTCAATGTGGAATTCTAGCAATGTCTGTGAGCAGAAGTAAGGTACCTTGTCGGAAGCTATAATTTTCCTACACTGAAAATGTATTTCCAACGGTTACTTACTTCTGCTCACAGTTCCCACCCTCCCTTCTCACTCAACCAGTGCTTATATTTCTGCCTAAACTTGAATAGATGGGTAGAATAGCATAGAGAGAGTTACCTGAGTCACGTGGGTGTGTGGCATTACTATTGGTGGAGGTTTTTCGCATGATAATTTTCATGCAAGAATCGGTTAAACCATGTGAATCAAGGGATTCGTGGAAGTAAAAGGCTTGTGTCATGCAAAAAAATGTTTGCAAATAGAGGGCAATACTGAACAATAATAGTTATGTATGTGAGCAGAAGTAAGTACCTGTCAGAAATACATTTTCAGTGTACGAATAATAATAACTTTTGTTTTTTAAGTTTTACTGAATCTTTTACCATTGAACTAGAACACTTTGTAAAGGCAACATGTTGTGTGATAAACATTATAACAAATAAACACCATTGTTTTGGCTCAAATAGTTCCTTAAATGAAAGTTCACAACAGCTACTTTTTCAAGTTACAAAATTTAATGTAGCTAAAAATTAAATAATTAAAATTATGTGATATTTATTTTTGTATTATGCACAAAGATTATAAATCATTTTTGAACAAAACAAATAGTTTTTTTTATGATAATGATTACCTTCGGTATTGATACATCATTGATCACTACGTGGTAGAGTGGTGACTTAGGATGTCAATGATGTTGTGAGAGCGAGAGCTCTTAGTGCATGTTTGGTAACATTCTTATTTTGGGGTGTTTCTGAAGTCCAGGCCATTGCAATAATGGATATGGAGTTTTAAAGTACATTAAAATCTTAAATTAATTCTGACATAAAAGGTTTGCAATTTTTGAGATCATTTTGAAAGAGTATAAGTTAATAACCTCACATTTAGTAAATATTTCCATGGCCCTATTTACAATTTTACTATACCTGGAGCTCTCAACAAAGTGTTTTTAAAGGCCTAAACTCTATCTCTGTATATATAGTTTGATTTGGTGGAGACAATATTTATGTTCAAGCATGTACTACTATTGAATATAACTTTTATACAAATTGTTTTTTTTTTTCTTAAATATCCATTAGGGACCTATGTGTGACTTGTTATGGTCTGATCCTGATGACCGTGGGGGCTGGGGCATCTCTCCACGTGGTGCTGGATACACTTTTGGACAAGATATATCAGAGACTTTCAATCATACCAATGGTTTAACTCTTGTTGCTAGAGCACACCAACTGGTTATGGAAGTAAGGATATGTTTTAAGACAAGAAAATAAGGAATTAAATTAATTTTTTAAAATATTTTTAAAAATCACAGTTGTGGTCAGATGACTGTTAAGATTTTTTTAACCATGGTTTATGAATGTTGTATTCCAAAAGAAAAAAACTGTTAGCTTTGGATTTTCAAAAGTAGATCTGTAGCAACATCTCAATAAGCAAAACTTTAACCAGACAATTTTTAAGTGAAATGCACTACAGGACAATTTCTGTGTCTTCTGAGATTTTTTATTTGTTTATATAAAGTTAAAAATTAATATTTTATCTTTAATTAATCAATTAATTGTAATGAAGATTGTAAAAAATGGGGTGTGGACTTTGACAGAAATAGTGATTCTACTAGAAAAAGATTTAAGACTTCTTTTTTTTTATTGTAATGATGCATCTGGAAAAACTTGCTGAAATTAACTTTATTTTAATGTTACAGCAAATTTTACTTCTATTTTCATACAGGACATTTATACTGTTGCTACATTTTAAATTTTTTCAATACTGTTCATATTGCAGTATCTTTGGGGGGAGAAAGTTATACAGATTCAGGGATTCTACATTAGCTTTATTTGAAAAGGTAATTTGAAACTAGGATTCATAATACATTACTTTGACAAAGAAAAAGTGAATTCAGATCAAGGGATTTTACAATAGTCTCTCTCAAAAGATAACGTAAATCCATAGGATATAAAATCTTTGAAAATGGCATTTTTATTTTAATGACTAGTATAAACATAGTTTGTTTATTATTGAAGTAAAAGTTCAGTTGTGGTAAATTATATTTGTTAATGTAAAGTAGAACCACCATTATGATTGTTTAAATCTGCTGGTCAAGTTTCGGTGTTTTTTTTTAGTTGCATAATTTTTTCTTTGCAACAGAAATATTTCCATTACATATCTCTGAACTTTATCCAAAGGAATCAAAACCTTCTGAATTTCTACAGGTTTCATATAGGCTTAAAAAAAGGCTTATGTTTTGTCATTATTTTTATTAAGAAAAGATGTGAACATGAATATTCTTTCAAACACATTGCATTTCCCATGTATAACATGATTTGGTGAAAAGCATTTTAGGCCTAATGCATCTAGTGAAAATTCATACATATTAACATTTTGTAACCACATTAATCGTAATTCATCCATTAAAAATTAAACTAGTTTTTTATCATTTTAAATGACTGCCCAGGAAGTTTTTTTATGAGCTAGTAGTAGTAGACAAAATGAAAGATCTTTATTCAAACTTATCTCCCATTTTCTTCAGAAAGCCTTGAAGCATTCTCATTTCATCCTCTCACAAGTTCTCTGTGTGTCTTGACCTCTTTTACTATTAACAAAATAAACTAATCAGTAAAACCTTTAGACTTAGATTTTTGTATAGTTCATCATAATTGATTTTTCATAAATTATTAGAAAAAATCCACATTCTCACTGCTAATCCAAAATTAGGTTTCTTGCATCTGGAAAATTGTCTTTCATTTGATTGTAGATTTGTGTGAAATTTCTATTTTTCTTACAGTTCAACATTTTTAATATAAAAATGAGCTAATTGTACATTAGTATTATTGTTTTTTTCATGTTGTCAAGTTCCTCAGTAAATGTACAGACTTCCAACACCAAAATCCAGGGTTCAGTTTCTTGCTGTCAACAGATCTCAGATAATCTGTTATGTGGCTTTGAGATAAAACAAATGACCAAACACCTGTATTGTCAAATACATTAAAATTCAGCTAATTTTTACTTTCTGTAATAGTTCTGAAACCTCAATTATAACAAACATAATGCCTATATCTTTTAAAAGCTTTGAATTAGGGCTTTTTTGAGCAATACAGTGCATCTAAAAAACAGTGCTGCTAAACAAACTTTAATATTAAGTGGAGAATGTTAATTTTTCTATCTAATGCATCAAGTGTCCAAGTATATATATATATATTTCAAAATTAAACCAACTGTGTGCACAACTGTTCAAGATTTGACCACAGAATGAGTGAGGGTTAGGTGTTTTATATCTTAACATTGGATTTTTAGTGCAGCATATGTATAAATTCAGATGTTTTTAGTTGCTTAATATTAAACAATAGATAATTGCTTCTCATTTTAAAGAAACCATTTCTTCACTAACTTTTGACAGACAAACTAAACATAAAATCCTATTGTAATACATATCTGTTCGAAAAATCTGTAATAGCCTCACTAACAATACTAACTAATTTATCAGTACTTTCTTTTTCAAATTTTAGGGGTATAACTGGTGTCATGATAGAAATGTAGTTACGATATTCAGTGCTCCCAATTATTGTTACCGATGTGGTAACCAAGCAGCACTTATGGAACTTGATGATGCCCTGAAATATTCATTGTAAGTACAACTCACGTGATACAGATATTTTGATTAAAGCATTATTTAAAGAAGAAAATTATAAAATATAGATTTTGCTAGTTTACACTTGCTTCTATATTGTCACTAAAGTTTCTTGTCTTTTCATCCAAAGTGAAATTTTCATATTTCAGTACTGAAACTTCTCTGTGTTTTTATGTTTTGCTTCAGTATAAGTCAGTGAATTTTTCATACTTCAGTACTGAAACCTCTCTGTGTTTTTGTTTTGTTTCAGTGCAAGTCAGTTGTTTAATTCAGAATTAGTACTGCTAAACTGCTGCTTATTATTTTATGATGTATGACTTGTGCTGGTACTTTTAGTTTACAACAGACTGTTCTTTGACTTTACTGGTTAGTTTTCATTAAGAAGAGCTGGTACTTAAGGTCTTGATGTTTAGATCTGATTTAATATAGCTTTTGCTTATTTAATTATCCTGCAGCTTACAGAACCAATTACCAGTAAGTTTTTCACATCCATATTCAGAGTGTGGTGTGATTTCGGTTTGTTCTGTGATGTTGCTGACATATTGTGGGATGATATGTTTGTTTCTACTGTAATACTATTTTTTACATATTTCGATTGCACTGAATCTGTCATGTTTGGTTATCTTCAGTGTAAATGCTAACTTCTTTGTTATTAGACTTGATGCAGACTCATAGTGAATTTGTTACATGCAAAGCCCATAAAAATACTCGGTAAGATAACATTTACATCATAAGCATATATTGTTGCATAAGTACTATACCATGCAGTGTAAGTTCATACTTCATAGGCAAGTATATGTAATGATTAACACTCATGTCTTAAAAAATACTCAAAAAATTAACTAGTGTACTAGCAGTAAGTAGTGATAAACTGATAAAGATTAGCCCAAATTAAATGCATCTCAGAATGAGTGTGACACATTTACTATGTCCAGCTTTAAAGCAATACTTTTAACACTCCTGCAAGTTTTTTTTTTTATGTGTGTTTGTGTGTGTATATAAAATACTGGGTATATCAAACATATATCCATAGCTATGTAGCTATTATTTTATAGGCATTCTACAAAATAGGAAAGTAAGGAAGCAGTAATCATTTTAGAATGGTTTGTAAGTGTTTTGAATAAGATTTTTTGACAAAGAAAATTTTTTTTTTATGTTATAGGTCTGGTTTATGGATTAAATTATTTTTGGGACATATTTTTAAGTATGTTTTATGCCTTTTATGTTCCTCATAAAAACTAATGATTCCTTAAGAACGTTGAGTGATTAATCTTTTGTATAGATCTTAACCTTTATTTACATATGTTTTATCATGTTTCGAGTGAATGAGTCTAAGATATTAAAACATAGAAACATGTTGTAAAATATATGGAAGTTTGGTCCAGTAGCCTTTTATATAAATCTTAGAAACATTGATTACTGTCAAGGATAGGATTTTAAAGTAAAGGTAGAAATCATCCAAAAAAGGAAAATTTGTTTTTAAAAATTAAATTTTTGAGAATTTTCTTTAAAAAATATCATTGAAAACTTTAATTCTAGTATAATTTAACAATAAATTAAAATTGTATATTTTTACATACAGTATTAGAATCATAAAGTTTGTTAAATTGCCTGAAAAAAAAAGACTTAAAATTATCGCAAACTTCAAGAGATCTTGTATATTGTACACAGAAGCATAAACTCCCTTTTAGTTAAAGTTGCCACAAAAAAAAAAACTAAAGTAAGGAACACTTTGGTTGAAGTGTGATAATTTGAAGCTGAAGTTTAAAAGAAATAGTAATTCAATCTAGGCAAAATATGGGACACATTGTATTTTGTTCTTACCTGAAAGAGAATACTGCATTTTGCTATTGAATAGGGAAAGATTCCATAAGATATGTAACGTGTGGCAACCCTACTTTTAGTAAACTCCATTCTAGTTATGTAGGGTTATTTTTTTTTATTAAGTATTAATATGAACTCTCCAGTGAACTGCGATTGTTGTTTATTCAAATGAAAATTGAAGTGCTAGACAGCTGAGAAATACCCAGTACAAGAGAACTGACTGAAATATTTGTTTATTGTACAAGTTAGTATTATGCATCAGAACATTTTACATTTAACAAAAAAACAACAATAATAATGTATTAATTTTATCTATGTGCTGTTGAGAGCAGTGTAAAAATGTCATCATGTCCAGAAGTGAATGTACTGAGCAAGGTACTTGCTTAAATTTTATGTTTTAAACTTGTATAAAAAAAAAGGTTAAAATCAAAGTTTGGGTAGAAAAAAAAACATCTTTTTAACAAAGTAGCATTGAAGTAAGAATTCATGTTATAATTTGTTGTTCACAAAGTGATATAAGTACTTTATTTCAGCCTACAGTTTGATCCTGCCCCACGACGTGGAGAACCACATGTCACACGTCGTACTCCAGATTACTTCCTATAAGCAGTATCTCTATTAATATGGTGTGTTATTTCAGTGGTAATAAAAATAATGAATAATTTACATGTGTTAGAATAGAAAAGTCTTTCTCATCCCTGCTCTGTGATCATAGTTTGGTATAGATATTTGCAATTTACATGAACCATTTCTCTGCTATGTGTATTTGTTTCCTCTCCTTTTGAAATGTATACTGGTATCACAGAGATTATATGTACATGTAAATGGGCTTCTTTTGTGATTACAAATTTAGTGTTGTGGGACATTGGATCATCTAAATGTGAGGAAAGGATCCATATGTACGTGTGTGAAATAGATAATAATCACCACTGTTTGTTTCATCACCTAGTAATAAATGCTTTACTGAACCAACTGGTAAATTTTTCATTAAAAGTATTAGTTAGGAGCTCACAAAATGAAACATTTGATCAAATCTCATTTTTGGAATTTTTTTCATTTTGTGTTTACTAGCCTTTTGTTCCTTCAAATTAAATATTCTTTGAGTTGTTAATATCTTTACAAATAATGTTAGTGTTCTGCCTTAACCTTAAATTTTAATAAGAATTGCCTTGCAATGAGAAACCTTCCTGATTCTGTTTGCATACTGCTTATTATTCTTAGTGTGACATTTTTGTACAATCCATTGATGCTTTAAATATCTTTGATGTTACAAAAAGTATTCTAATATGTTTGTACTGTAGTCTGTTTTTAAAAGCTATTTTAACTGATATAGTTGATTTCACTACTGTGTCAGCTTTCAAAAATGTAACATCATTTTATTGCAGCTTCCATTATCTTCTGCTGTGTGTTGTATTACTATAATAATTGTAATAAAATGTTACAGTGAAATATTTAAAACTCGTGATACAACCAACATTTTTTTTTTCTGATAGAGGTAGATGGTTGAAAAAGTTATTTTCCGTGTGAGAAAATATGTTCCATACTAAGGTGTATTACCAATTTGCACTTGTATTGATTGCTAAAAGTATCTTTGTTCATATTATAAGTGTTTCTGTTACCATACCTAAAATCATTGTTTACATTAGCCAGGATAGTTTTTACCGAAAGTAGTATGAAGTTTTTAAAATAAAATTTATATCCTAAATTAAACTGGATAGAAATGATACAGTGCAATTATTAATTTTAATTTTGAAAAATAAAGTATTTTAGTGTATAAACTGAAATTTAGAAATATTTTTATTAGACTATTAATGTCAGAAACTGTAAAATAATGTTCAAATGATAAACACTAAACTTTTATTACTTATTTTTTTTTTATTTTTAGAAGCATGGATATAACAAGAACTATAAATCACTGACAAAGTATGTTCATATATATTATTAATGCATGTAGAAATATCCCAGAACAAATGAAGATGATTCTCTAGACAAACATTTTGTTTGTATGTGGTTTGTCTTTTTGTCACTTTTAAAACTACAATTTTCGTTTTTATAAATATGATTTCTCAGAGCAATGACTGGTGTATATATGGGAATCAAGTGCTTCTGATTATTTTTCAGTAAATCTGCTTTTTAAAAGCAATATTTGTACATCAGCATTTATATCTCTAAGATACAAAATCAACAGTAAGTTAGAGATACTTGTTTCTCTGAAGTAAGAGATCACCAACAACATCATTGTTCTTTTTTGATGAAACATATATCAAGTTTTTTTTAAGAAAATGGAACATTTCTTACATTGTTTCACCAGGTTTGTTAAAATCTGTTATCAGGTAACAACTATAAGATTTTTTTTTTTAAAGGAAGTAGAAGATGGCTGATAATGTTGTTCTCTAAGGTTGTACGAAACCATTTATTACCTATACACAGATACTGCCAGCTTTTTTTTTGTTTTTTATGACTGAAATAAAATAGTTTTGTCCAAATAATGTAGGATTGTCATGACTTGTTACCAACTTGAAACAGACTTAGCCCATCGTAGGTTAGTTAAAAATACTAAGTTAAGTTGTCAGGATAAGTTATCAGATAATAGTCTGAGTTATTTATTACTTTGATGAAAGTATGTATAGCCTAAACATGTTGTTCAGTAATGTTATCATGAACTATGATTTGAACATACCCAACAGTTTTTTTTAATGAAGCAAATGAAATCTTTTACCAGCTGTTTCTATTACGATTATATAACCAGTGTGGGAGTTTTATATACCACTGCTTTTCACGTGCAGGAAAGTTTGAATGTAATGTTAAATCTTGGGGTTTATTAAAAAATGCAATCATACAAACAAACTAGTTTTTTTGCATAAAAATACTTCTGGTTGGTTTAGTGAATATGAAAAACTGAAAATATACAAAGAACCAGGAACTGTTTGAAGAAAGAAGAAATTTGTTTGTATTTTAAGTTGCATAGTTGAATGGTGCGAGTAAAAAAATCAGAGATAAAAATTATGAAACAGTTTTTTGTTACAAAAATGCTCACATTATTAAAAGCCTTAAAACAGCACACCAGTTAAAATGCTTTCTTAAATACACATCATAAAACAGCTAAACTCTAAATTTGGTGTTCATTTTATTTTATTCCCTGATACACTTATTTTAACTGGGTGATATTTTTGAAACAGTGTAGTATCCGAGATGTCTAGAAACATAAACAGGGATATTGTCAGTCAGTGAGAGTTCTACAGTTTCATGTATATTCACAAAACTCAAGGCAAATGTAGTGGTTTCTGAGATCAATGTATGTATTACAAATTGTTATTTACAATAATATTCATCAATACATAACTAACTTGTGTAACGAGAGTCAAAACAGTTTTTTTAATACAAAAGGGCTTAAACTGATTTTACTTTGCTCCACAGTTTTATCATTTTCATACATATGCACAGTGAACAGATTTGTTGCTGTATTGTCATATGTATATATTAGAAAATATTGCAGTATTATGAGACAGAGGGGAGATGAGTGGGGAATTGCTCTTACTTTGTAAATACATTTTGCCTGTATTATATTTTGACATCAAATATGTAGTCTCATTTTAATTTCTTCATTTTGAGCAAGGAGTAATGCTTGGCCATTGTGTTGTTGCCTTCAAACGTGGTTGCATCAGTGTAGTCACCAATAGCAATTGTTGCACACGATGGAAACAATAATTCTGTTGGGAAAGCTCCTATAGAAAAACAATGTGGAGTTAGGGCTGGCTTGAGATAAAGGTGAAATATGGATATCTCTATAAAAATATATATTCAAAATAAGAGAAATTGGAATGGCATTTTACATAATCTGCAGCCAACATTTTACTTGTGGTACTGGTAGTATGACTTGACTTTGCAAGCACTGCCGCTTTCCTAAGAGTATGGTATTAGTCACTCACATGCCTATACTGTGAATATTGTAATTTCTTAGTTATTTATTCTCTGTAAGCTTCTCAGTGAGTAGGTCGTACACAGACTCTGAAAGACCAAAGAAACCAGTAAGATTCACCAGCAGGTGTAACAGTAACTAAATCTTAAAAAGTATAACGTACTTCCTTATTAGTCTAGGAGGAAATTCTCAGAAGAGCCCATCTTTCAAGATTCAATCGACACACTAAGGAAAACGTCCAACATGATTTTCCATGTCATTGTAAAGTCAAAATGTGGTACAAGTTTTTTTCTGTGACAGATTCGGGATGTGGTATACTATGTTGCTGCAAAATCATAATCTCACCCATTTTTCTGTTAACCATAAAACTGTAACTAAACATTTTATAAATTTCAAAGGTTTTGCACCACATTTTCTTATAATATTAATTTGAAGCCCGTATTATTAACCAGTCAGAAGCTGTGATTGAAAATATATGCAAAACCTATTTTCATCTTTCAACTTCATTTAAAAACATATGGGTATTTTATAAATATAAGCAAATTGTGATTTAATTTAATTTTCATCAATACTTATGTAACTTGTGTAATGAGAGTCAAAGAATTTTTTTAAATATAAATGGGCTTGAACCAATTTCAGTTTATCATTTTCATATGTACAGTCAACAGATTTGTTGCTTATTGTCAACTTATAGCAATGTGTATTATTCTTAAGTAAAAGCAATCTGATACAGATATAAGCACTACCTTGACCATAAAACTAATCAGACTGTTGAATAGAAATACTACTTCAAAATAACCTAAGTACTAATACTATGAGTTGATAGTAAACAAAGTGATCCTTTATATTAAATTGATAAGTGTTGTGACACTTTGAATTCCACTTATTGTGTGCTCAGGCTAAATGCTGACATTAGCTTTGGAACTGAAACATCTTGTGGTCAAGACGTGTTAAATTTTATACTGTAGTACATGTTATTGCAACTTTGTATCATTATGGCTAAAAGCTGTTTCATTTATCTAGAAGTAATGTGGTCTATAAACATGTAAGTAAAAATGGCTATAATAAAAATACATCATTAGTAACATGCTGAACATATGTTAGACCATATTTCAGTTGAACCTGTGTGACATGTATTTATCAATTTCATCAAGTTTATTATGTGAAGCTATGACTGACTTTGTATTGTACATTCAGTTACTCTCCAAAAGGGTGCATTCCTACTTTTGATTACTATAAATAAGAATACAGTAGTGTTTCCTAAACATCTTATATTAAATAAAAGTTATACTTCAAGGTAGAACGTGTACAGAATTGTTGACACTTCCAAGCAGAATAATTTTGTTCAAATTTACTGAAATATATTAGATATTTGCTGACAGTCAACTTATTGCAATAATTTAATATATATATATATGTACTTTCTTACAAGGTTTAATAAAGTGTATGAAGTTTGTAAGCTTTGTGGATCTTTTTGTGCAAAAACAGGGAATGATGTTACACAGCTTCTGATTGGATGTTACTGAATGAAACTACTCTTAAGTGAGATAATGAAAAACTGTCATTTTTAGGCTTTTCTGAAAGCTGTATGATTTCAAGCTCACAGAAAAAAAAAAATGCTACCACAATTTGTGTTTACAACTTGCTTCAAATCTTTAGGGGGGGGGGGGGGTCTTCTCTCACATAAAATCAAATCAGGCCATTTAATTAAAGGTTGTTGAACAAAGTTTAATAACCCAGCTCATTCCTCCTGGACTATATGTTCAGCAAAAAAACATTTGAATCTAGGATTTTGACTTCATACATTTTTCATAATTCTGTTAATTAGAGAAACTGCATATAAAGTGAAGTTTTTAATTACTTAGCTGGTAGGAAAAGGATTTTTCTAGTTATAAGTTAATCCTTTTAACTAGCATTTGATGTTTATGTCTCAAACAGATAGTAAAAAGTGAATTTCTTTAAGGTTCCAGATACTAGTTGAAAAACTAGCTAGAACTGAAGGATTCTTTCCTTATCAATCAACCTCCTTAAATCAGAAATTGCTAAAACATAAAATTCTGTATGGACCAATTTAAAGTTGTGTTCATTATAATCTTGTTCCTATTAGTTATTTTTCCTTGGGAAAATAAGTTCTAGGATGTAATAATGCCTATGAATCAATTTCATGTGAAATGGGTTAGTCCGACATGATTTTTGGACCTAGTTCGTGGTGAATACCAGTTGATAATTACTTATAATGATGAATATAAGTTAATATTTAGTGAATTATAAAGTTCTTGTAATAACTTAAAATGTAGTATACATTTTTAAATCATGAGGTTTGTAGTGTTGTTACAGCTTGAAAAATTTGCTAATATTAACCACAGTTTTGTAACTGGATAATGGCGTAGGCACATCTTTGGAAAATAATGAAGTATTCAAGATAAGACCAGCTGTTTGATTAAAAGGAATTAAAAAAGAAAGTGAAGTGGTCAATATATTACTAGCTTTGTGTTTACAAAGAAGTTGAGAACTGCTGCTTATCTTGACTGTGTTATTTATTAGAGGAACCACTAAATCAAGTCTTTATTTAAGAGTAAATTGACTATAATTAAACATTCTATGCAAATAAGTATAGAAAACAATTATATTGAAGGCCATATTTTGTGTGTGTGTGTTAACTGGTATGTCATACTAAAGCATGACGAATGGTATGGTAAGATCAAACTCATTATCAACCATTAAAATGCTTAAGTACATAATATCTTTTCCTAATGATGTGTTCATAATTGAAATTAATAGAGATTAATTTAAAGAACATAGTCAAAACATCTGGTTGTATAATAGATTGATGCAACCATTAGTATATTCATTCATGTTAAGTGTTGTCAACACTTAGTGTTATTAGGATATTATTCTGAAGTCTTGGTAAAACTATTATTCCTTTTCTCAACTTATAATTCTAACCTTTACACAAACATCATTTATTTTTCTCATCAATGTATCACTCTGTGTGTGTATATATATATATATATCCAAAAACTGAACATGTTTGGGCACTGGTGTGGCTTAGCTGCTACTTGTTTGCTGTGACAGATCTAATTTGTTCTGAAATTTTGACTTGCAGTAAAATATATATGTAACACTTGCTGAGTAAGATGTGAAATCATTTTTTTGGTTCTTTTTTTTCATATTTATTTTGTATACAGGTGTGTGTTGTGAGCTTAGTGAATACAATCATTGAATCAAACTACTAAAGGACAGGTATGTAACTGTATAAAACCAAAACACCTAGAAAAAATCCACTTTTTTTATTTTATCTGGGATTAGTAGTGTTTTGCACAAATTTTCACTGAATACAACTAAATACAGGTTGTAAGGATATTTTTTTGTGTGTTAAGTGGATATTTCAGAGAAGTTTCCTTTACCAAACTTCTGAAAAAAATCCTTTCCTTATTTATTCCTGAAATTTCAATTTTGTATGGTCCAGCTATTAAGAAAAAAAAAAAAAAACATTGTTCCAGTTTTCTTGTTTTTATCAATGCCTTTTATTGTCTAGTAATTTGCATAGATTTAATAGGGTATTGAAACGATTAAACATTTTTGATTTTTGAAGTTTTTCTTTTAGTATGTTAGTTTCTTGTAAATGGAAAACAAATGAATAAACAGGTTTACATAAAAAAATTGCCGTTTTATAATACTGCTTACATGGAAAACAAAGTAGTTGAATACACAAGTTAATGATACTAGTTTGGATTTTAAAAACATCAAAACACTGTGTTATATTAAAACATAAAGATATATAAAGATGTAAATATTTACTCAATTTGCACTAAAACACATTTTGTTAAATACTGAGTAAAGGGCTGTGCATGGCTCTAGACCTCCCAGTGGCACAGCAGTAAGTCTGTAGATTTATAAAGTTAGAAACTGGGTTTTGATACCTTTGGTGGCCACAGCAGAGGTAGCCTATTGTGTAGCTTTGTGCTTAACTACAAACAAACAAAAGCATGGCTTTGTGGCTAGTCAACCAGACTGGATTGGAAGGCCCAAGGTTTGAGATGTGATATGCCACTGAACACATTCCACATTTTCAGCTGTGAAGGCAATATAACTGTGTCTGTCAAACATGCTATTTGAATATGAGTAGCTGCATAAGCAGTAAGTGCCATTAATTAGTTCTCTTCTTCGTCAGTATTTATAAATTAAGGATGGCTGTGCTTGTGCTTCAAGGTCTGTGACTTGACAATGGTCAAACACCAGTCTTAAGTATATTTTATTGGCTATTGCAAATTATTTATAATTTTCAGAATTTTTTTATTACTCAGCATTGATTAAGTTTGAACTCAAGAACATTACCGAAACAAGTTATAGTAATTATTGAAATGTGTTGAGTTTTATCTTTTTTTGTGTGTGTGAACAGTTCCTACTTGTTGCATATAGATGTCTTTCAGTTCTCATTACCCCTACCCTCAGTTGATTTATATGGAAGAAACCAATTTTGTAAAGTTAAATTTTTAATTTAATTAATTAAGCTTACACAGAATTTGAACAGTAGAACACTATATACTGACATTTCTTTTAATTATTCCAAAAAATTGTTTATTCTTTAGACCACTTTTCTTGTACTTATAAAGTTCAACAGTTTCTTTCTAGAATTTTTCTATAACGTAGCGTGTAACTTACCCACTTGTTTCAGTATTCTATCCATTATCCATGACTAAGAAGTACCCCCCAGTGGCACAGCAGTATGTCTACGGACTTACAACGCTAGAATCCGAGTTTTGACACCCATGGTGGACAGAGCACAGATAGCCCATTGTGTAGCATTGTGCTTAATTACAAAAAAACAAACAGACTAAGAACTTGTTTAGTGAATCATTATCACAATCATCATCCAAATTATTTGTTTTAAGGTCCTTGAATGCAGTAATATCTTCGTACGTACTACAATGCTGAAGACCATGTTAGGCATTTTCTTCATCCTCTGCTAATAGTTGTTTGGCCATTCTTCAGGTATTCAATAAGTTATGTTCTCATAGAATCCAGGTTTTGATACCCGTGGTGGGCAGAGCACAGATAGCCCATTGTGTAGCTTTGTGCTTAATTACAAAAAAACAAACAGACTAAGAACTTGTTTAGTGAATCATTATCACAATCATCATCCAAATTATTTGTTTTAAGGTCCTTGAATGCAGTAATATCTTCATACGTACTACAATGCTGAAGATCACCATGTTAAGCATTTTCTTCATCCTCTGCTAATAGTTGTTCGGCCATTCTTCAGGTATTCAGTAAGTTATGTTCTCACCATGATATTTCCATAATTAATACTGATGAACAACCTTGGCATAGCATACCTTGTTATTAAAATACATAGGACATGAAATTATTGATCTTCTGTATATAGACCTTCTCAGAAGCATTTCAGCTTTTGAGATGATTTTTTTTCCTCCTCAGATTATTTAACCATACCATATTTCCATGCTAAAACCTTGAATTTTCAGTTTTCGTATTATATTAAAGTGATCACATGGTTGTTAAACAGCATTGTTCAAATGAATGGTATCATTTTAGGAGGTTTTGTATGGGATCTTATGTATAGCTACCATAGAGGAGGTGTAATAAAAACATCAGTTCTCATTCAAACTTGAGACATGCTGAAGAGTAATATGTAGCCTGAAGCATTGCATTTCTGTAACTCATTGATCTTGATTTCTAGCCTTCTGTATCTCATTCATATACATAACCAGCTAATTTATCACTATAAGGTTCTATTGAATTCCATCTGAAGGGTTGTTTCCCTGATTTGCATTATTCTTTGATTTTGCAAACTTTGCCTGACAGAACGTATTCAGTGTTCTGTCTTTATTGGAATAAGGTTTCATGGGTACTCCATAATTTAATTGAAGCTCATTGACTAATACTGTGGCAGTTTTTTCTTGGTAGTTGATTTGGTGAAACATAAGTTCTTGTAACATATTCCGTCATTGCCTTGTTATATTTCTTCCACCATTTGATTATAGCAGCACACCAAGGTGTTTAGCTGCAGTTTTTTTTTTCAAATTTTGCTTATAACACCTATGTGTGTGTTGTAATGTTATGAAGATTATGAAGTAATTTTGAGTGCAGTGATCTTGGTATTACCACTGTAGCATCTATATATATATGTATAAAAGTCACTGTCTGTTGGTAATGATCAAATTGCATCAATGGTTAAGTAGCTCGAACCTCAACTGAAAGTCTCATTTTCAAATACCAGTCTAGTTGGGATGTCTTATAATTTTTTTTTATTAATTGATCATATTTAGAGAAATCTCTTTCAATATTTGGAAAAAGACAAATATCATGATATTTTGAATATTTGTTAACATTGGATTTCAAACACTGGATGACAATGTAGCTCAGTGGTTACAGCACTTGACTCTCATGTGGAAGTCACATTCAATTCAGTTAATTTTTTTAAAGAAATTATCATATTTACAGCAAGTTCTTTCAATATCATTATAGATTAAATCTGGAAATTGAGTTATTGGTTAACATTTGAATTAAAAGATAGCATGGTTACAGCATCAAGCCACCTCAGCTTTTCATTTCAGTTGAACACTTCTAACACCATCTATGAAATAAACTGTAAGCTAAGATTCTGACTAAAACTAGAAACAGTGCAAGAAAGAAAATGTTGCTTAGCAAAAGAAAGAAGAGGTAAATGGATGGCACAACAAAATCAAGAAAGCTTAGCAAAAATTAGGATAACTGAAGCAGAAGGAAAACAACTGAAAAGGTCAAATGAATCTCCTGAAGAAAGAAAATAAAGCCAACAAACTGATGCTGAAAGACATGCAAATTGATTCTGGCCACTATGTCTTCTCCATTCGCTAGTTTCAACAATAAGGTGTTGTCTTACACCTTAATTGATTCTTACAGAGGCTAGTACATTTTGCCATTGGACTATAATGAGAAAATGCTTTCTTGCTATATGTATAATAAAATTTAATACCAGCATTATCCTAAGCTTCTTGGAGTTAATCTATAAATGTATTATGTTTATTGTTATAATAAAAAATGCTTCTAGAACTTCGGTTTGCGTCACACTAAGCTAATCATAATGCTTTTCCTGGAATTCATTATATATCTAAGCATGGTAATTTACATATAATGCAGTGAGGTTTACTCATCCAATTTTGTAAAACTGCTCGAGGAATATATAAACTCAAAGTAATTGGTCTTCAAAAATGAGTCCATAAAGTTCATAAGATGAACTTTATATTGCATAATGTGAAGCTTCTAGTGGTTAGATTAACCTTGAGGGTTCCATTTTGCTTAATCTAACCACCACTTTTAGTCTGCATTAGCCCATTCTCTGACTTATATATGCAAGCAATTTCTCATCCCTAGTGGCTGTAGATTTGGTTAAAAGTCAGCATGAAATGGCATAATGGCTCTTCTTTGGTATCATTAACTCTTGAATAAACAACAAATTTCTTATTTAAATGATGAGCAGTACTGGTAGCGTTGGTGAAACACTGATTAATTTATAAACAGCTAAAAATATTTTTATTGCATTTAACTAAATGAATTTTGTCGTTCAATTTGAACTAATCAGTGTTTTATCAAACCACCAATATTCTTTCTTGTAATATGGTAAGGTTGATAGATAATTTTGAACCAAAGAAATATATAGTTGTTAACTGTATAGGTGACAAAGATATCAAAATTAAAGAACATGTTAAACAATCATCAAGTTTTTTATATTTTTGTTTTGAAAGGATGATGTTTTGAGCTAGCACTCTTCATTAGATTGTATGACTCAAAATTTAGATAATTTTGAACCCTCTACTTTTCAGCCTCGGATAGAACTTTGCTTGCTTTCGTATAACTGACATAGAGCTGTTACTGATTTTAATAACAATTCACACTTGTTACCAGTCTTTTAGCCAGTTATCTCTCTGCTGAATGCTTCTGCTTGCAGTACTTTGCCTAGTGTATAGTATTTTCACATTTGAAATAATTTTCTAAGGAATACCACATACTGAATTTTTTTTGACTAATAATAGTTTATTTACACATTCTACAGCATTGAAACTAGCATTAATGTTAATTGTACTCACAATTTAGCCATTTCATGTAAATATTTTAAGCTATCCATTGGCAATCCTGATGGAATACAACTACTAATATATTGAATGCCTTCACTAAATAAAACTCAATTACTTGCTTTAGTCAGATGCATAACTTCATCTTAAATGTCATTGAACTCAAGGCCACTTCTGAGTAGGATAACTGAGTAAGACATTCCATCTGTTCAAAAACTATTTTCTTCATTAAAACCCTGGATTTGGCTCATAACATTTATTAGTGTATCATTTGAAACTGAGTAATGGCTAACTTAGATTTCTTCATATTAAGTTGCTCAATGTTCTTCTATGTGGACAGTAAAATGGATAATCTTCTATTCATTATTTTGTCTAAAACTAGTCCCCATGCTATTAAATTTTTTATCTTGACTGAGAAAATGGATGGGGCTTCATAAATCAGTTAGCTGCTGAAAAATTATCCTGATGGCTCAGCAATGAGCTTGAAGGTTTATAATACTAAAATTCAGGGTTTGATTGTGTCGCAGACACAACACAGATAGCCTGTTATGCAGCTTTACACAAAAATCAAAAAGCAAGCATCAGAAAGTGGTTATCCTAATATATGATGAAATTAGAATGTTGACATATTACTTTAAGTTGTGATAACTGGATTAATTCATATGATATGATTGCTTCAAGTGGTATGTCTGTTCTGAGGGAAATAGACCTTCATTGAAATTACTTGTACTATCTGGCCTGATTGTCAAAAGTACAAGCTGGTCCTATAAAACGTCTGCTCTGTTAGTGCTTTGTTTGGCCTTGGTAGATGTTAGTAATGGTGATGTCTAGGATATGGGGAGGTAGTTATTCCAGTCTGTATATTTGGGATTAGAACATTTGGGCAGTTTTTAATTTTATTTTTGGCATTCTGATGATCCTTTCTTCCAAACAATCTGACTTCATATAAAATCGATATGTTCTAGATTTTACATCCTAAATGTATTACAACTATTCAGATGGAAGTTCGTCAAATTTGTTCTTTACTTGGTTTTTTTTTTCTCCTGGAATACAACCTAATAATAAAATTCACAGATATATCTTTAAGTACTAGTAAAACAGGAAAGGAAGTACACTGCATTCTCTTAATAAAGTAACAAATATCAATCAGTTTATGTGTTAATTCTGTCTCAGGTAGCAATTGAAACAAGTTCAAAGTTATCTAATGGAATGATGAACCAGCTTGGTACTGGTATGGTTACCATCCTATATTTAATTGTTTCTTTTTATTAAAACATTTTCTAGATTATATCTTTTCATCTCATGAGATCTTTACAAATAGAACCTAGATTTGAAAACTGGGTATTGTGCATAATACTTCTTGAAGTCTATCTGCTCCGATGTTACAAATCATCTTCAGTATTTTCCACTGTATGACGCTAGCAGTTGCCTGGTAGTTCAATGGTTTTTTTCACATTTCATATGTTGTATACCTTTAAGAGACATCTTTGAAAGGCTCTTGACATTTCCATGCTATTTGCAGATAAGTGTTAAATAGTTTTATACTTCTGGAGCATAGGATCTGGTATACTATAATTACATATTCATTTTGGAAGTTTGCTATTCATTCATTATGCATGATTGAACTGAAAAAAACTTTAATGTGTCAGAAACATTTTACAATGCGTGTTGGTACAGTAATCCGGAAGCACTATGAGTATGACCTTTAACATAACGTTTTGGGACAACATGAGACCTATTGGTCCATCTCGGCTGTTCCATCCTCAAAAGTAAACTAAAACTATTAATATATAAATTTAAAAAGAAATCTGAAAGCCAGCCCTTATCATTCATATACTTTGATGACAGACACAATGTTTAAGTACCATGTTGAACTAGTTTAACGCGGCCTTACACTTGGTCTCCCATGGAGTTGTGTAAATAATAATCTAAAGTGTCTGTAACGGTATTTTTCAATGCAAAAAATGTGTGCTTGTCATTTGTTCTCTCACAAAACGCGCGTCTCTTCATTTTAGTTAGTTTGGAAAGCAATACAGCCATTGGTGAAAAGTTTTAATAAAACATATGTATTATGATTCAGACTAAAAAACAAATTGATCTCTGTCTGCAATATGTGATATGCATTTATTTGGCTTAAGTTAATGTTCAGACCAACTGAAAGTTTTTAGAGCTGTTTTTATTTTTTTCAAACTTATGGCTAGTGTTGAAAGTAACTTTAATTTTATTATCAGTACGGTGGTAGTAGTGTTTAGCATCCCCCCACACACACCGATATTTTATACAAATTAACATGCTTATTTATTCGGACCGAAGCTTCAATATTTGAATATAAACATTTTAATGGTAACAGCTACTACATTTAATAGAAAACAAATCATTTAAATTTGATTTAAAAACATTTTTCAGGTTGGAATGGAATAAAAATAGTACTTAAATCACGTGCTTGCGTCCTACCTGACTGCCCTCCCCCAGTGGCACAGCGATATGTCTGCGGACTTATACCACTAGAAACCGAGTTTCGATACCCATGGTGGGCAGAGCACAGATAGCCCTTTGTATAGCCTTGTGCTTAATAACAAACAACAATAACCTACCTGACTGGGAGTAGAGCCTGAAGCGCATTGTTTTTTACTACAATGTAATCTAATACCCAACAATATTGGTAAAAACTGTTATGGTAAGTCGAAACAAAATTATTTGCTGGTATGGCGTACCGGCACTAACATTTTTACCGGTACGTCTTACCAGACCGTATCATCTTCTTTCCACCACTGAACTGATGTGTTGTCAACATTTATTAGACATTGTTCCTATTTATGTAGGTATAATACCAGTTTCATCAGTTCAGATATTGAAGGCTTGCCACACATCCAGAATGCCAGTATGTTAAGCTTATATATAACCTGGAGTCCTGGACCAAACACTTCCGAAGGCAGATTTGGACCAACTTACTTCATCTAATTCTATATTCCAGTAACAGAAAAACAAGATAATGTTGTGAACTAAATCGTTTTCTCCCCTGAATGGTGTATGAGCTGTAAAGAATCATCTGTCTCCAAGAGGAAAGGAGTCATTCTGTGTAAGTATTCCGACAATTTTTTATGTTATGGGAGAACAGTAAATTATTTTCTTTCCGCCCTCTAACTGTAACAATCGGCCTGAATTGTGCACTTTTCGATGGTTGAATTACTTGTGCTTATAGTATAAACGAGGCTTCTAATTACAAAAACATTAGTCTAGTTAGCTGTTTATATTTTACAGGAAATACTTTAAAAAGTATAAGACGTTTTAGTATCAAGCAGAGTAATTATGAGAGTGATTGCTGTAGAAAAAGTAGAAGAACAAGAAATTTAACCACTAGAGAAACGCTCATCCCATGCAAAAAAATGATGAAAATATGGAACTAGTTGTCTAGCTAAAATAAAAATCGAACTCCACTGCAAATCTGCTAGAATATGCTCTCGGGGAAGAATGCAAATAACAGTAAGTCGTTGTTAGAGTATGTTAATACTTTTGTATGGCCCGAAGGGAAGTACAACCAACACTGGTAATGCTAGCAAAATGTTTTTACAAAACGTTTAAAGTCTGACTTTCATTTCTAGTTATTTTATGGAAACTAAATTTTAAAATGGTTATTTTTTGAATATTTTTTTTCGTCTTATGCCATAAATTATACTTGTTTGGGCATGTCTATGAACGAAATATGTTAAGATTTGTTATTTTAGTTAGTGCAGACATAGTAGAGATTTGACTTTAATGGATTGTTCCTGCCTGTTTCTAGAATGGGGTTATGTTTCAGTTACTAAAGTGAGACTTTAGGTGAAGTTAGGTCGAAGAAAGCCTCAGTTGACAAGCCGAAACGTTGATCCACTCTAGAAACAGGCAGGATAAAACTACTATAGCTAAGTCTGATATTATTAAAGTATGTTTTTCTTTAAAGATAATATAATAAAGAACATAAGTTGCACAGTAATGCAATATAAAACTCAAATTCGCAGAACATAGGATTACACATAATGGAATATTAGATCAGTCTGCTAGAATATCTATAACGCCCAAGATTTAAATATGTCCTTCTGTAGCTCAACTGTAAGTCAGAGGGCTAGTAACGCTAAAAATCGGGTTTGATGGTCGCGGTGTGTAGTATTGCGCTTTATAACAAACAAATATTTATTATTTTGTTACAAGTTACAGCTTTACAATAAGGAGCTAGAGGGGCACTTAGAGCACATACCTCCGCCACACAGTGTTGATCTTATTCGGCTCTCAAAAAATACGAAAATGTGTCCCTATGTTCTTCATTATCAACAGATACAGACTATTTTTGGTAGGACAATGAGGAATAATATTCTACATAGGTCCACCAAGTATAATTAAAATTCGATCATTTTTGTCTGAGTTATAGAGCAAAAATAGTGTAAGAAATCTGTTCCCATGTTAATAGATGGGGACCTTGGCCCTCCAAAAATTAATCACTTCTAAGTTGAGTCATAGTCCAAATGTTTACAAACTTTCATCAAAATCCATTCAGCCGTTTTCGAGAAATAATGCTGACAAACACACACACACGAGGTGAAATCAACCTTCGTCCACCTTCGGTGGCGGAGGTAATAATATTTTTCAAAATATATAAGACTTTTCGATCAATGGTACAATCATTCTCAAGAACACAAGTTCTGATCGTATACCAATCATATAATGTCTTACTTTTTTAACATCCTACATTATAGTTTAAGAACTAAATAGGGTAATATTATGCTATGTATATATATATATATATATCATTATTTATTTATTTTTTTTTACTGGGATAAAGTAGCATTATTTTCATGGTGTCTCGATGTGTCCTTTATTTCTCCTTCTCGGTATCGAGTTTCAACAGATGTGACCTTATTTCTTGTGCTGGTAGCGAGAATATTTTTGAAAAGAGAACTAGTGTGCGTTCACTTGTACTTCAGTTTCTACTTGCCGCGTAAGCTATAAAACTAATTTTACAAACCACTTATGATTGTCAAATTAGATCGATAATCCTCAGTTTATTCATAAGTAAATTTATTATTACAACTTCTAAAGCTAGTAAGAAAGTTGTAACCTTATAAATTATAGTTATAACTTATACTACCCATTACATAGTAATACTAATAGTATTAGTATTTACTACTAATACTACTAGTAGTAGTACTATATTATTAGTATATAATATTAATACTAGGCTTGAGTTAAAGGCAGCTAGGCTTAATAATAACATGCTGTATTAAGCTTACGGAGTATTTACAGTATAGCACAAAATTAATACCCACTCGGGTCGAAATGACTACAGCAGCTAGTACATCTAAAACTCATCGTATTTACTTTTGTATACAAAGTTTAAGCTAGAACCAAACTCACTTCCAAGTTGCGATTAAATACCACAAAAATACTGCCTTACTACTACTATTTCTAGTCTGGTAGTGCAGTTACACCAGTAACACACGTATTGCTTTGAATATAAATTATAATACATTTACACACAATCTGACGAAACTGTGAGAGGGTGTGGCATAAATTTTCATACAGTCAGTAAAACTGTCAAAAGATAAATTTCAAGAAAATTATATTAATTTTGTGGTGACAGTAATGTACAAATAATTATGAAGCATGGCACATTTATATTTATAGTAAAGGTACTAATTGAGTGTGATATCTCGCTTACTGTATTTTATAGTAAAAATGGTGGGATGAATTTTATTATGTAATTAAGGACATAATATTAAAGTATTTTTATTATAAAGTATGCTAACACAAGTAGCAAATTCTTGTATGTAATCAGCATAATTTTTGAAAAGTAAATTTTAAGTAATTTATTAGATCATCGGTTCCCAACCTCTTGTATACATATTCTTGGGGGCACATGGAACCTATCTGTAGGTACACAAGAACCTTTGAAAAACCATTAAAAAGAAAATAAGCCACACATCTCAGATTAGTTTTTTTTAATTGTTTTGTTGTTTATAAATTCTGATTTCATGTTTAGTATAATTTTTATATTTTTTATAGATGTAAACCTAGTTAAATTTTTAGTTATGTTTATTATTAATCTATTTTTATCTCCTTATGATTATTTTTGTAATGAAATGGGTGTAGATATTAGATAAGTGGTTCCCAACCTTTTCACCACAAAGGACCCCTTTTATTTTTATTTTTTCACCGACTCCCATACTGTGTCCTTTCGTGCATTATCTAATTAAAGAAAATAGCTCACGAACCCCAAGTATTACATTTACAGACCCCAGGTTGGGAACCACTGTAATAGATAGTTGGCGAAAAGTTTTTCAGTGAACTTCATCACTAGCCTAAACTTTTTGAAATCTGCCTAACTAATTTAATTTTACAAAATGATTTTCTTTATGCTTTTGAATTTATTTCTTAAATCATAAACAAAAGTAATTAAAGCATAATAGACTTGCAGTTAAGTGTGGTTTTATCATTGTTGTTAAGCCTTTAAAAACCTGCTTTTCAGCTTAAGTATTTTAAACACAACAATTTATCATTGTTTGTTTTCTTTTAATACAACTTGGGTTTTGATTCAAACCTTCACTAATATAGTGATAACCTCTTAAGCCTTTATTATCAAAGATCTTTTTACAATATAATATCACCCCTTTTCTGGGTTGTAAGATTCAATAATCTACATATTTATGTGTTTTTTTAAAAGGTATCTCCATAACTTTCAGAAATAAAACAAGGTGGCACCTGGAGTTACAGCAATCGACACTTAGAAACTGTTGTAGTGTTTATATAATACTGTACATTGTTTACTGAGAAGGATAAGATTATTAATAAAGAAATATTTAGATTAATTTTTCACTCTTGAAAACAATTATAATTCTTTTGTTTCATAATTTTGATGAAAGTAAAGCATAAATTAAAAAAAAATGATGGCACAAAAAAGTTTGTAGTCTTAAGTTATTTGGCATAAATATGGTATGGTATTCATGTAATCTTACATTAATTTTTGTGTATCTTATTTCAGCTTTGACCCACAAAAATGGCTCCTCCATGTTTTGCAGACCTTGGAAAGGATGCACGTGACATTTTCAGCAAGAATTATCGTATGTACAGTGAATTCCATTATGCTTATAGTTATAGAGAAAGAAAGTTTTTGTGAAATTTTATTATATATTCTCTTTTTCATTTGAAGTAATATAAACTATCTTGTAAAATCTTTAAAGGAAGTAAGCTGTATAATGAAATTATACATGTTGGTGTTACAATTTATTTGCTCCCAAATATTCCTGAGATAAGAAATGTTACATAATTAGAAGAATAGGCTTTGTTTTATATTCTGTTTTAATGCAGTGGCATATTCTTTTTGAGTGCTTTGTTTAACACACACACACACACATATATATTTCTTGCAATTTTACCAAGTGCCTTTCTATTGTAACTATGTAAACATTGTTCATCTCTGATAAGAACTTCTTTGTATAAATAGAACATAAATGTGTTTCAAATATTTTTATGATTTACATGAAAGGTAGAGATGTGTGTTCTTAGTTTGATAAATATAGAAAGAATAAAAAAATAGTATTATAAGGTTAAGAAACTGTATGTAAGCTATTACACTGTAATGGTAAAAGAAAGGAGGGAAGTAGTACACCCATTTTTTAAAAAAATATATTGTTTATTTTATCAGGTATTGGGGCATTATGACATTATAATTTCAATCATCTGTGGCTGTGATATATACTTTAAATATTAAATTCTTTAAAATGTTCTTACCCCTTTAAGTAATTTTATACATAATTGAAGGTGATCCTTCTTATTAGCCGATTTCCCTTTTTATATTTTAATGTGTAAAAACGAACTTACTGTAATGTGTTAAAACTAATAATCAAGACGTTTTTTGAAGGCATTTCACACATTATTGAATAAATACATTTATATATAACATGCGGTGCTACTGTAGCGTGCGGTCTACACAGGTACGATCATCATCACCATTTTCACTTTCGTTTATTTACAATTGGTGCCATTTATTATAAATAATGCTTTTAAACTAATAAAGTACAAAATGCCATTACATAACATTTGGGGGGCAAATATAATTGGAACAAAATAAATTCCAACAATCAAAACTAGCACAATTATAACCTAAATTTAAGGTACTCTTTTGGAACACACAACTTATTAAATTATTTGCTGAACAGAAATGTGGATAGATATAAAGTATTTAGCAAGAAATTATGTTTTAATGAATTATTAAAATGGTAATGATCATAGTATCTGTGTATACTGCACACTGTAGTGTAAATATCTTTGTAGACTGCATACTATAGTAGCACCAAACATGCTGTGCTCAAAGTTATGAGAAAAATGTATTGGATTTTACTGTGGTGTGGTGTAAGTATTATGAATAGAACATTTAACTCATGCCAGTTTCTTTAAATAAAACTTGAATATAACAAACCTGTAACTGATATTCATTATTTTATTTTACTGCAGTACTCTCATTCTTGTTTTAATTCAAAGTTAATAAAATTAAATAATACAGAACTTATCATATTTAAAATATCATTTCTTTTATTTAGACTTTGGTCTTGTGAAGCTGGAATGTAAAACAAAGACACTCTCTGGTGTGGACTTTACTGTCAGCGGGACATCGAACAATGATAGTGGGAAAGTTAATGGGTCTTTGGAGACAAAATACAAATTTAGTGATTATGGTAATTTCAAATATATATATCCCACTTTTGAAAGAATTTTGTATTACTACTCATGAGTAAAATCTTTCCTTTGAGAATTCTAACATTTATACTTAATTCTGTAAGGAAATAATTGACTCAGCTCAAATATTAGTACTAAAACATAAATGATTAAACAGATACTTAATTTAAATTAAATTAAATAATTAAACAGATAAATAGTTTTAATGGACCATTTTACTATCCAAGAAAAAATAAATATAATTAGACTAGTAGCACACATCATTTATTTCATGAGTTAAACCATTCAACAAGCTTCGAACTGAAGAGTCAGTGTGGATTTGGATTTCTAAAGCTAATGCATGTTATCTTGTATTCAAATTTCAGTGAATTGGAATACTGAAATAAAGATATTTTACAAGTTTAAATTGGAAAAGTATAATGCAATTTTTTATCATGTGAGTAAACATATCTTAATAAATTCCCATATTATGTGTTGCATATGTAAAAGAAGATAAATAATGAAATTATTGGTCAATGTTTCATCCTTTTTGTAATTTTGAATACTGTATTTATTTGTATTTCCTCAAAAAAATGATTTAAAAAAAGTCAGACATACTTTTTCCTGTGAATTTTTTTTAAGATTTATTTTTCGGACAACTTTTATTTGTTTTGTTGTTTGAAAATATATGTTTTTGAGATTAGTTTGTTAAAAAAGTAGCATTTGTGATTGAGGTTTCAGTGCAAGGTCGCTGGTATAATCATTCCTTTAAATATTTGTGACCTTTATTTTTCTGCCTAAAGTTTGAATAGTTTGTGCACACACATATATAAAAACATCATCGGAATCTTGCTATCATTCAGACTTGGCATTCAGATGTTTTGGACAACAAATGGTGGTTTCTATTGAAATTAGATTATCCTTACATTTTGGTGAGTGAGCAGTTTCTGAAGTAAAGCACATTACATTATATGTAAACAAGAAGAAGAAAAAACTTTCTTATAACTATCATTTTTAGGCCTTACATTAAAGGAGAAATGGAACACTGACAATACATTGGCAACTGAAGCAACAATGGAAGACCAACTTATTAAAGGACTTAAACTTACTCTTGATTCTTCTTTTTCTCCACCAACTGGGTGAGTTTGTTTACAGCTATTCTGATATATTAAATTAATGCTTCTATCTTCATGATGGATGAAGCTGTATCAGCTGCTGCTATTTTACCTTTAACTTTATGAAAGCAAACTTGCTGGTGTTTAGATTAGTGTATTGGTAGACTTTTTTCATAGATGAATTAACAATCACTTTGTTTCCTAACATCAGGGCTCAAATGTTAGATTCTTTCTTGTAATTATAACATAATTTGTGTTTGTAATTAGTTGGAAATTGCAACAATCTGTTTTTTACGGTAAAATCTGAAAGGAAGATGTCTGAGCTCAAACATGTCACATGACATAGAAAAATGAAGACTTATAATTTTCTAACTATTTACTTTTGAAATTAAGAAGTTAAAACTTAGATAATATACCAAGGTCTGTATGCCACCTGGAAAGTCCTGGAAAACTAACATGCTCCTATAAAAGTTCTGGAAATGTACAAAGGCTCCAGAAAACTCCTGGAATTAATTTCCTATTTAAAAAAAAAATTTGTGTGTGTTCATTTCACATAACTTCAAGAAATTAACATTTAAAAAATTTTTACTTGGTTACCTACACACGGGTGTACTATAACTATCATAACTTAGGCCCTTATATATAATGTGTAGGCTATGAGAAATTTCACCAAATCGAACACCGTGTTATTCTCATTAACAATTGAAGCATGTGCAATGTAATTTTAACAAATGCTAGTTCTTGGATTTGTTTAAAACTTAACAGAACATTGATTTATCACGCTCGATGAAACGCTTAAAGCAAATTAAAGGTATGCATGGCGGGAAATGCATATTTAATTGATAAACCAAAATATGCAGATTGGCTTGTACATTATGGTCCAGCAAAAGACAATGCTGGTTGCAACGTGTGCAAGAAAACCTTCTACATCTCAAATATGGGTGAAACTGCACTTAAAACCACATGGAAAGATCCTAGCACATTGCATTATATAAATAACAGCAACAAATGATGAGAATTAACAGCTTTATGAAAAAAATGCATCGACTAGAAGCAATGGGAAATTGCCCATTACCATTTAATTTACATAAAATGCCCCTATTTGCATGTTACATTATGTTAGAATTAATGCACTTAATAGATTCTGCAAGTAGTCATTTTTTGTGTATAATTATTCACCTGGAAATTTATTGATTCAGTCCTGGAATTTTTCATCTTTTGTCTGTAAGACCCTGTATACAAATTTGAATTAGGAACTACATTTTCATGCCAAGTGTATTGACATACATAGATAATAAAGTTGTGTAATTAAAATTTGAGTTAAACATTGTAAAAGGTCATGATGTGCAAAAGAACCATATTTGGATGTGAAGGGTTAAATCAATAACAGGTTTGACTTTTTAATAATGACTAACATTTCACTGATAATAGATAAAGGTACCAGAAAAAATGAATGCTTTTTTGGCCATTGTTTCTGTTGTTAGCCCTGCAAAGAGGCTTGATATTGCTTTGTAGAAAGCAATTACATTAGTTAAAGCTGTTTACATATTTTGAAAATGAACTTGGAAGCTAATAAGGATAAGTAAAAGGAAGGGTTAATATTTAGGGTTGAAATTTAAAGTTCTTGAGAACTAATTTATTAGTGTTGTATTATTGATATATTTATATATGTGGGTGTTATAGTAGACTAACTTTTCAGAGCCAAACTTTGTTGCCTAATTTCATTCTTAATGATAATGTAAGTTCTGACTGAAAAATTGTGATTGCTACTGTATACTAAATTGTGTTAAAAATAAGTTATCATTTTAATATATCTATCTATATATATATATACATACATACACTTGTATGTATTATAAACTGTATTTTCATTTTTTATCAATAGAAAAAAATCCGGGATACTGAAAGGGGCATACAAAATGGATCATATCAATTTTAACACAGATATTGACCTAAGTCTTGGACGACCTTTAATTCATAGTGCTGCTGTTTTTCAGTAAGTAACTTTCATTCTTGTGAATAGCTGATTAGTGGACTGTATCTGTTTGTCAATCAAGTGCTTAATAAAAGTGTTACCAAATAAGATTCAATCATTTCCTCTAGTTTTTATTTTGTGAACATAGTGACTAATCTGTACAGGTTAAAGGTTGAGCAAAAACACTCTCACACACATTTATATATGTATATCTTAAAAAATTATAGCTGTTGTATTTCATTGACAAATGGTATGATTTTAAATGTTTTTTATATCTCTTGTTATTCGTGAAATATTATTAAGCTTATGTGATTGAAATTTGTAATATGTAATGGCTTTAGATTTGAATTTCATGCTAGACATCTCAGTTTTGGTTTATATACAAATTTTCGTCATTGTTATATAGTACTGATTTCATTGCCTATGTAAAATTGATGTAATTTATAGTACTTTGAAAATTAATGTTTTCACTCCAAAAAACTTAAGAGTTGATATTAGAAGTATCTTTTATATGTCATGCCATCAGAAATAATTCATTTAGTTTTTATCTCTGAAATTAATGAATAGAACTTTATGAAGTCTTTAATATTTAGATGTTGAAGCAGCTTGATTTCAGCATTAAACAGTTGGTATTTTTTACATCTCTCCACTACTTTTGAATGCTATAATATATAACTATAGTAAAAAGTTAAAACTAATACCAACAGGGTTCTTAATACCTTGGACAACTGAATATTTCTCACACAGATTTCCAAGTTCACGCACAAAAGTTGCATCTTACGTGTACATTCATGCATGAAAGTTTTAGTGTTCTAATGTTCTGATATCAAATAAATTTACATTGTGAGAGGCATGTTAGGTACATGTGCAAAGTATACATTTCAAATTGGGTTAGCTGTTGGATGTCACATGGTTTCCTGTCTGTGTAGAGACCTCAGTCATGCAACATTGATGAAATGAGAGAATATTGTTGGATTGATTTGTTTATTCATACCTACACGCTTTGGAATGAAAGAAACCCAAATTTAATCATATTATCAAGTAGCTTGTTTGAAAAGTAGCTGATAATTGATCATGAGCTGTTACTTATTTTGCACCTTTGAAGACAAATGGTAATTGTTAATCTGCCTAATTATCATACTAAAAGATGCCCACTTGGACTTGTAATTACATATTGATCACACACACTTGTCTTAGATTTTAAGACTGGTAAAAATTGAAGAGTTTTACCAGTTTCATAGTAAGTGTTTGTTAAAGTACATCACAATGTCCCAGGTAACAACAACTTTGGTTTTTGCCTCCACCACACAGTCATAAACATTAACATAATGTGCATGTTAACATGTTGAACAGATCCAATCTAACAGGGTATCATTATGATATGAAGGCAAGGCTTCAAAGCTTTATCCTCAGAATTAGACACACAAGGATTTTAACCCCCAGTTCTGAAATCCTCTGAAAGTTCTGTACGAAGTACTGGAATAATTCTTAACAAAATTATGTATGTATCTTAAATATGTAAAGTTTAGTAATTTCTTTTAATGTAACTTGCCCAATAAAATTCAAATTATAGCATTAATATGTGTTGGCTTTCTCAAATCTATTTATTTGAAAATAAACTCTTAACCCTTTCAAGACGGGTCACGGGTGAAAGGCCATGTCATCTCGTTTCTTGACTCGCATTCAAAATGTTATTGAACTACTATTTCCTGAATTTGTCAATAAGTTTGGTATCAAACTGTAGATTATAATTCAAATTTTAGTACTATATATTACTCAATTTCATAATTTAAAAGCAAATATTAAAAAAACAGAAATAAACATTGATTTTTGTGCATCATGTGGTATGTTAAATGCAGCACTGGTTCATATATATAGTCTATAGTTTTGAATGCATTAGAAACTCAAATTACCTCTTATCTCATTAATTTGCTAAGATATTGCTCATGTAACAAATTAAACACAGTAGCACCCCACCCACCTCTTTCCATTTTTGGAAACGCTCCCTTATATATACACGTACTTCTATATATGACATGAGTAACCAATCGGAAGCTCAGAATGTCTCCCTAGTGGCTCTCAGCCATTTTAACGGACTTGGCGGCATTTTTTTTTAACCAATATTTCAACGAGGTAGGGTGTGTCTTTAGTCTGCTCGAAATTTCATATTTTGTTAGACTAAAATACATCTTAGTTACTAAGTTTGATAAATTATAGTGGAATTCTGCAGTATTAATGGAGTAATTTATGATATTTTAGTTATTTAAATGTATATATAAAACCTAAGAAAAATATCCATGTGCAATTTCTTTAAAGGCTTAGCAACCTATGTCAAGCAGCAGTCGATTACAAAGGTTGTAACCAGAAGAGATAATTGTTTGTTTTACTTGTTTAGTTATGGTTGTATGTTTTAAGAAAAATAAGTTGAAGAACTTATTTCAAAATAGCAATAATCTATATACATATATAATGTATAATAATTGAAATTTGACTGTATTTTACAAAATACTAGTCTATCAAAACACAACCAAGATAAGTTACTTTGCACAGACCAAAGGTTAGTTTTATGTTATTTGATATGGTAACAAAAGTGCATGTGCACCGTGTCATTGTAACTTCTGTATTGTTGGCCAGGCATAGCTAAAAGGTCAATATAATAAAATTAATAAATA
>NW_013665611.1:635165-638070 GCF_000517525.1 Limulus polyphemus
TAACAAGCACAAAATGGTTACGAAGTCGGTCCCAGGGACCAAGCCCGTGCTGAATAAGTTAATAAAGAGAGGAAAGACTATTGATATGTTAAAACTCAGAAGTTGGCTGAAAGCTAGACACTGACCTATACCGAAGTACGTATTTAATTTTTAGTTTAAAAATAGGTAGAAATCTTCTGAAAATTAGATTTTTTTGATAGTTTTATAAGTTGATGCACATCACAATTAGCTAACAGAGGTGAAAGTCATTTAAAGTTTCAGATATTGTCTTGAAATATATTTTACCTGAGAGAATCCCTTGGAAATTTCTTAATGTCTGGGAAGTTTACATAAACTGTATTAAGTTTTATCTAGAGGCCATCAAAGTAGCATTAATTTGGATGTTCAAAATTGTATGTGAAAGATAAGTGGTTTGTTGCTATTAATGTCTGAGAAGAAGATAATATGTTCTATAACTTTGAAATTTTGAAAAGTTTGTGTGATTCCAAAACCAGGTGTTTGTAATGTCTTGGTTTTATTTTGCATGTTACACATACAAAAAAACTACAGTTGTTAATTTTTTACTTTTTCAATTAAGGCTCTTTGCTACTTTCTTTTATTAGTAACAAATATTTTACGTTTTATACATTTAATAAGCATTGGCTGTTACAGTTATCAGGGTTGGTTGACAGGAGGGCAGTTTTCTTTTGACACCACCAAGAACAAGTTGACAAAAGCCAACTTTGCCATAGGATATTCTGCAAAAGATTTTGTGTTTCACACAAATGTGTAAGTATTGTTGAATAAATAATGTTGTTTTAATCAGATTCAGAACTAAGTTTACCTTGTTAAAAGCAAGAACCTTATAATAATGTAATATTAAAGAACTAAAATATTTACTCTGTCTAAATTCTAGAAGTTTTCAAAATGTATACTAATTTTACTCAGTTTTAAATATTCAAGTGGTAAGTTTCTACCAAATTATTTTTTGAAAAGAAGAAAAAACAAAAATAGATTTGAGGAAACCAGAAGATGTAGTTCCAGTTGAAAGCAGTATCTACTCATGCACTGTAGTTTTTACATCTTAGCCTACATCAAATTTGGACATCAGTGACTTCTGATTTGCTGTTATTCAATATAATAATAAGTTGGCAAACAAAGACTCACAAGCATAATGAAGTGATTTATTTTTGGGAGAACATATTATACATGTTTTGACAGAACATTGGTCAATCTGCTTCTTCAGCAGAAGACAGGATAATGTTCTGTCGAAACATATAGTGTATTCCCCCAAAGATAAGTCACTTCAGTATGCTTATAAATCAATTTTGCCATCTTGTTATTATATTAGCATAATGTGCTACCATACTCAAGTGTGTTATTCAATATGTGTAGTAATTCACATGAGCTGATAACCACAGTTGTGTTATAGCTTTGAAACAGTAATAGAAAAAGCATACTTAAGGTTAATGTTACCCATTTAATACCAGTGAAATTATTAATGCTTAAAACTCTTATACACCTGATGATAAAGCTTATAATGATAAAGACCTTATTAGCACCATTTTGAAAAATGGTAGTCTGTGTAAAAATCAGGAACAGATATATTTCCCTTAGTTGCTGATTATAAAGATTATAAAGCTTTGAAGTTCTAAATCAGAAGGAGTAACCCATTTAAAACAAAGCAATGTAGCAAAAAATATTAGCTATGATATGAAATCCAAACAGTACAAAAGGTTGGTTTATAAAAAGCATTAAGTGTTATCTATGTTAAAGTAGAATAGAACAGAAGAGTTTATAGTAATGGCAAAACAATTAGATCTATAATACAACCTATACAAAAAAGTTTCATAAATCCAAGATATTACTTTTATGATATTAAAACATAGTACCTGAAAAATATTCCAGCAAGATTAATTCAGGCTTTATGCTTTTTCACTAGACTGAAAGAAGTTGTAATTGTTTATACCAAGCATTTTAATGCAAACTAAAAAAAATTACAAAAAAAAACTGATAAATCTGTTCAAATCACTGGAAAAAAAAATATTTACTGAAATTACAATGAAATGTAAAATTTGTTTAAAGAAGTCTTTAAGAGGGTGGTGTTTGAAGACTATTTTGCATGATACATTTTTGATTTTGAAGTTTGCCACTTAAAGCAGACTGGTGTAAATATAATAGCCTGTGTAATATCTTACTGTTTGTCTTATATTTACTTGGAACATAATATCACCTATTAAACACTGAATTCTTACTATTAAAGTGAATAAAAGTTACAGATTTTTAATTAGTTCTTGATAATTTTAATCACCTTGCTTTTTACTATGTATATAATAAATGTTATTATTTTGGTTAAGAACCACTTGGATTCAAAACACCTGACTAGGTTTACCAGATACTTATTACATGCGCTATAAAAAGGAAATACACATTATTTCACAATGAAATTTTATGCTTGTAAAGGAATGATGGCCAAGAGTTTAGTGGTTCTGTATACCAAAAGGTGAATAACAAAATGGAAACAGCTGTCCAGGTGTCTTGGAATGCTGGAACTAATGCCACATCATTTGGTTTGGGTTGTATTTACAAAATGGATAACAACACCTCCATGAGAGTAAGTAACATGTCTTACAATACAGATTAGTCTTGCTTGAGAGGAGGTTTAGACAGAACAGAGTATTCTTGAAACTGTATCTATCTAGGAAATGTTTTGGAAAATGTTTCAAACTGCAAGCTTGCTAGACAGATGCAGTCTATAAACAATGCCTTTCAAGAGAATAAACAGATTTATTTTTCTGTTACAGACAAAAAGTTTAGTTGGGTACTGATTTTTTTAATATAATTTTCTACAATTTTATAAATTAGGAAACCTATAATTATAATCTTAGTATTTAATTTTTTAACTAAATTAAATAGTATTTCTTGT
>NW_013665611.1:638150-660102 GCF_000517525.1 Limulus polyphemus
AATTAGGAAACCTATAATTTATAATCTTAGAATTTAATTTTTTTTAACAAATAAAATGATTTTCTGTCTTTGCTATTTAAATAGATCAGGAGATTGGGAACTGCATTTAGATGAAACACTAAAAGAATAGACAAACAAGAAAATAATATTTTTGAAAAATGAACTAAGATTATATTTACAAAGCTAGAAAGAAGATAATATGATAAATTATCTTTGATTTGTGGTTTTTGAAAGTTCAGAAAAAGAAGTTTAGAAGCTTTCTTTATTATAATGTAAATAATTCATTTTATTTTTTTTATAAATACTATCAGGTTGCAAGGATTTAAGTTGATTAATAGATAATGAACAGAAAAAAAATTACTGTAATGAAAGCAAAAGAAAAATGTAGGTTCAAGCAAACATATATATTTATGGAATTTTCATTAATGTTTTTAAAATCATGTAAATGCAGAGATGTCATCGAACTTTCTCAGAAGTACTAGAAAGGGTATAATGGATATTGAACTTATGTTAGCTTTTGGATATATAAGGATCTTAGAATGTTTATCATAAAACAAATTCATAATATTTACCTCGTGATGTGAAGTGTACAGAGTGTATGATAGCCAAAAGTTATTTAGCCTGTATTTCAAAATAAAGTGATGATGGATGGCAAAGTCTTTTAACTTCTAATAAGTTTCATGTAGATTAGTTTGGAAAAATCTTGATAAAATTTTTAACATGTTTTATAATGAAAAATGTATTCTCTTTCAGGCTAAAATAAACAACAGCAGCCAAATTGGCTTAGGCTTTACACACAGGTTGAGAGATGGTAAGTATTTAGTGGTTAAATATGTATTAGTAGTTCATGTTTTCTAGTATATTTAAATAATAGTAGAATGAAAGATGGTGGTCACTTCTGGAGTAAATAGTTTTCTTTTTTAAAGCTTTATAATGTAAGATGTTTATAGATTCAAGCATGTTATAAACAAAGCAGAATACTGTTTATGGTTGAGAGCAGGTAGGGGTAAAAGTGTATAGACCTTTCACAGAGTTACATTCAAGATTTAATTAAATAGCTTTAATACCAGTTTATGTCTATAATTTGGCAACAAAACATGGTTTATAATTCAAGTTTTAATTTCTTAATTTGGAAAAAGGAAATGTATGATAATTCATTTAATCTTCACTTCCCTTTGCTCTGAATTCTCCTTTTTAGATTTTCTTTCTTCTGTTATATGGGTTTCAGAAAGTTTATCATTTAGAAACTCCAACTACACATATTTACTGGTCAGAATTTAAAATAAGAATCTCCCACTTTTATTATCTGAGATATCAATAAATTTGTTACACCCACCGCAAAAGATCTCTGCACTTTGTCGGTATTTAGGTCTGTTAAACCTGGGAGGGTCAGGTTCGTTGACCTTTTCCTTCCTCCTGTACGATGATGTATGGTTGCAGAAGAATGTGTGTGGGGATACAGCATGAGGGTCAGAGTAAACTGCACTTACTCCGACCCCTTTCAGGGCAATGTCCATGTAGGTATCAACAGTTACATTCATGTGATTGTATACACCTTCGCTTATTGTTTGATATTACATTGTCCTGTACATCATGAACAGTTCAGAATGTAACACACATTTCACTAGTTTTGATCATAATTTAAGAACATTTCATATGAATACTCTTTTAAATGTTTTTAACTTACTTTAAAACTAATGTAAGTTGTTCAGTCTAGCATTAGGTGGCCTGATTAACTGAAGTATATGTTAAGTGGCAAGAGGTGCTTAGGTCTATTTCCATCATGTACTTAGTAGCGGTTAAGTTCACACAGTAGGTCGTTTTTATGTAAATTTGTCATAAAGTAATTTAGAGAATTATGCAAGAGTCTGTTGGTGATATTTTGTATGTTTGTGTAATTGTGCATGAATTTGGATGATGTGCTGCATGGTACTTTATAGGCTGTTGTAATTAATGACTTTTGTATTGTTTGTAATTTATTTATCTATTTAGGTGTTATGTTTATCCATTCTGGGCATGCGTATTCTATGATTGGTCGAATATATGTTTTGTATATTTTTATGATATTATCTGGTGTGGTTTCATAGTTTTTGCCAGTTAGACTTCTTGCATAATTTGTTCTTTTCCAAACTTTTGTTAATATATTATTAATATGTTTAACCCACATTAATTTGGAGTCATAGGTTAGGCCTAGAAATTTAGCTGAAGTTGTGGTCTGGAGAAGTGTCCCATTCATATATAGTTTTGGTGGGTTATTTTTATGTCTTGTTTGTTTTGAAAATACTACTACTTGATTTTTCGGGACGTTTATTTTTATTCTATATTTTTGGCAGTATTCTACTATATTGTTTAATTGTGGCTTAATATTTGTTGCTGCTATAGATGGGATGGGAGCACTTTTCCAAACTGCAACATTGTCTGCAAATTGAGATGAAAATACTTAGTTTGGATCTTTCAGGGGCTTGCGTACATGATGAATGGACAGGGCTAGCTACCCCTTCTTGGGGGACACCTGCCTCTGGGGTTAATGACTCTGAGTAGGTTCCCCTAACATTTGTTTTACAACTTATGTTTACCAAAAAAGTTAGATAACCAGTCAATAATTTTGTGTGGTAGGTTCCTTTCTGTCATCTAGAACCTTAGACCATCATGCCAGACAGTGTCGAATGCTTTCTTTATATCAAGAATGCGTGAGACAGTGCATTTATGTTTGTTGAAACCATCAATAATGGTTTCTTTGAATCTGACTAAGTGGTCAGTTGTTTGTCTAAATTTTCTAAATCCATTTTGGATTTCCAGTAATTTTCAGGTTACTTCTAGATAATTTGAGAGTCTGTTTCCAATTATTTTTTTCCTACATAGCTGGTCAGACTGATCGGGCGGTAGTTGTTTGGTTTATTTGCTGGTTTCCCTTCCTTATGGAACATTAGTACAAGCACTTCCTTCCAAGAAACTGGGATATATCCAGAGTTTAGAGACAGGTTAAATAATGCTGTTAGTTGTTTATACAATATATGAGTGCCTTTTTACCACAGAAGCTTTTCTCAACTCTTCATGCTTTTGAAATTACTTACTTACTCATGATTACTTGCCATTGGTCAATGTTTATAACCAATAGAAAGGCCACTTTGTGAAATAGGTGATTATCATGTCTTTATGTTAATTTATTTTGGTAAAAGGTGCAATTTCTCAAGTAGATTTTATTGGTGCTTCAGTAAGTAATAAAGTTTTTTATCTATTTATATGTTAATTAGAAAGCTAGATAAATTATAGTATTTTGGGGCATTCTGTTTTACTGTTTGGTTTGAAAATGCATATTTGAAAGATAAATTAATTTTTTTTTGACAACCAATAGAGTGTGGAAAAAAGTAGTCTTAATGAAGTATTCTAAGAGTATATTCTTGAGTCAAAATATGCCTATAAGCAACAGTAACGGGTAAATTTCTTGTATTTATGCATATTTTTTATTTATTGATATATATTTTTAATAAAAGTGTCTAAAATTTAAATTAAAAACCTGATAGGTTAGATAAGAAAAATTAAACCTTTTCTCTGCAACGTGGTATACATGTGAGCCTCTTATGTGTTATCTAATTTAATACATTGTTTACTATAACTTGAACTGTGATCTTGCTGGGAGATTTATTTTTATGTCAGTTTAGTGGTTAGGCATGTTCAACTTTCACTACAAATGATTTTGCTACAGTTAGTGTTAGGGTGTAGAAAATAAGAGATAAGATATATTTAATGGAAACAAATTTCTGGTTCTCATTTAGAAGGTTCTAGAGGTTATGTAAAAGAAATATGAAACTGTAAGACGAAAAAAGTATTTTTATTCTTAACCTGAAAATCACCTTACACTCAGACTAATCAGAGTCTAAGTCAGACTGACTTCATAAATTCTCAGGCAAATGTTTGGTAAAAATACTTTATTAACATATCTGAAATTTTGTAAACAATGAACTTTTCACATTTTCTAAAAGCTTGCAAAATTTCATGAAGATAAACCTAATAAATTTGGAACTATAGTAAATAGTAGATCAACTCCATGCATGTAGGGTTAAAGACCAGTGTCCGTCTTGTGCCTGACAGATATTTCTACTTTAGTACCTTTATAAACTTCAGAGCAGCTTCTATTACCATGTTTTCCTCAGTGGGTCAGCAATAAGTTTACAGACTTGTAGTACTAGCTAAAACTAGGGTATTGATCCTCAGTGGTGGACGGAGCACAGATAGCCTGTTGTGTAGCTTTGAACTAATGAAACTAACAACTGTTAGAGAGTTGTATATGTGTGATTTCTTTGGCTGCAGTGTGGAGAGACCACAAAATTTGGTGCAGTGGAGTTGTTCTTGCTAAAGGATTCATCTTCAAGTAGCCAACAATAGAATAACTTTCTTTGTGAAAGTGCACAGAATAACATTATTTATGTCTAGTTTCAGAAGTAAGAAATTTTCGTCAAAAGCAATGAACATGATTAGGGTGGTTGGTGTTGAGATTCAATTGCTGAACCTGAAAAAGTCAGATCTGGTTCTGAATTAGGATGTGATGATTGACCAGTAGTTCTTTAATTGGCTTGTACTTATACAGTTTTAAATTGCAAAAAAAGTTTAGTTTTACCTGTTTTAACATCAGAAATATTTTATACTTAGTTCTAAAAAAAGCTTGCGTTTTTATGTATGTAAAAGTTCATGCATTATGCTTCAGGTTTGTGTGACTCTTACCTTCCACATTAAATTATATTAAATTCTGGGTGTATGCACAATAATGTAATTTGAAAGACTTTTAGAAACCAGGAGTAATTTGTGTTTTCAGATTACACTCATACATGAGCCTAAGATGTGTTGAAAGTAGATTAATGTATTGTACTGATCAGAAAATGTAAAAGCTTTAATTAATCTTCTGCACATGATGCATTATTGTTTACCTAGAAATATGAATTATAATTAGCTTTTCTGGCATATGTTGTCTCATATGAATCTCAGACGTGTAGATTAAATAAAATGTTATAATATTGATTTTTAATTTCTGTTTTGTTTAATTTTATTAGGTGTTCAACTGACATTGTCAACCATGATTGAAGGTAAAACTTTCAATCAGGGAGGTCACAAACTTGGTATTGGGTTGGACCTAGATGCATAACTGTGGTTGATAACTTAATTGAGCCTGTGGACTGAATTATTTTGTATAGAGAAGCCCACAAAAACTTTATTCAGGCTGCATGTTATAAACCACAAGTACACAGTCATGTAGTTTGGTATGTAGTTGGAAATGCTCGAAGCATTATGGACATTTTATACATATTGATAGGTGGCTACCTTTAATGTTATAAAATTGAGCTAGTCCTTGTAGTGAAACAGAATCATTCCCTATTGGTCTACACTATGAAGAAAAGAACAAATCATGGAAAAAAATAGGTTGAATAATTTATTAGCTTTTAGGAATTAATCTAAATGGATGTATGTAAAATGGCAAGTTTTTTTTTTTTTCTTTTTGTAATACATGTGTTAACATGAGTATAATAGATGAAAGTGAAGGAAGGATAATTTAGCTAATGGTTTCATAATAATGAAAACAACTATGTTGTAATTGAAAATTATACAATAAAGCAAATTGAGAAATATAATGTTTTATGGATCTTTTTTTTTGTACTTTGAAATTTATTTTCGAAACCACATATAGAAAATATTATGTACAAAAATGTACATCTGAATATGAAAGCTAACTTCTGTTATTGTTAAAAAATGCTTGATTTACAGATAATTCTACAAAATTAAAGATAGTGACCATATTTTTGTGTTTTTTCTTAATTTTTGTTTTTATTAGTTTATTGACAGTAATATACGCTTTGAGTTTTGTTGTTTCAGTAAAATCAAAATCATATGATAATATAACTTACACTAGAAAGATGAATAGTAGGAGAAATGCACTTGAAAACTGTTCTAATTTGACAGTTTTCCTGTTGGCAGAATGGGGAATAAAATTCATTTAAAAACCAATTTAATTTCCACAACCTTTAGGCTTAGTCTCTTCATTGAGTAATACCTGAAAGTCGTTAATACAAAGTTTAATAGAATAAAAATTTGATTATAAATAATACAGTTGATTGGGTAGGATGTATAGTGGACATTGAATTGCGTGTACAAAAATACTGCATCTATAACATTGCAGAAATGAAGGATGAGAAAAATATGCATAAAAATTTAATTGCAGGTAAAAGATAAATTATGAATGTTGGAAAATAAACAATAATATTTATGTTTTAAGAATAATTGTGCATCAGGTATTATATAAAATAATTTTTTTCTGAAATCATAAAAAAATTAGGATGTGAATAAAACTAGAATGAGATGTGAAACATGATGCTTCTTGTCTCATAAATGTTGTGATGCAGATTTACCTGTTATGATTCATAATGTGTTATCTATGTTCATGGACTTTTGCTGACTTTGCAACCTATCTTGCTTATGAACAGTAAGTTAAAAAAGTCACAAAAAATAGAAAAGATGATAAGATTCTGATAAGCCTAAATGTCTGATGTCAAACTGATCTTTATTTTCCATGATCATTGTATGATATCCATATTTTCACATGTTATACAATGTAATCTCTTACAAGGAACATGTCCTGAAGATCAGACAAGGTGTTTAGTGTTATTATTTTGATATTAGCATAAACAAGAAGTGTATGTGTGTGTGGGTAACCACACGTTTCTCATTCAAAATGGTTTTTATTTGAATTTTGCTGTATAGTATGAAAGTTGTACATTATAATTTTTGTTGTTAGTGAAGATTGTGGATTGTATAAGTGACTTTGTGGAAAGCTTTGTCTACAATAGTAGTAGGATAACCTTGAAAAGAAGTTGGCTATATCTGTTGTTAGTGAAGATTGTGGATTGTATAAGTGACTCTGTGGAGAGCTTTGTTTACAATAATAGTAGGATAACCTTGAGAATAAGTGGGCTATATCTATGGGTTTGGAAAGTCTCACTACAAGTGCACCATAAAAACATACACTTGGAAACATGTATGCCATATGGAGTGGAAGGTGGATGACAAGAATCAAAGAGTAAGTACAAATGGGAATCTGTAAGTTTGTACTGGACTGATGAGTTTATCACTATCTATACTGATGCTTATGTTAAGAAAAGAAACTTGAGTGAGAGATACTTGCTAAATGAAATTTAAGGAGGGATGAAAGTCAGAAGGTTAATAAAGATTTTATATTCTCTTCCATTGTCTACAAATGTACCTACAATTTTACTAACATATTTTCTTTACAAATTATGGATGAGAACTTGAAAATACACACGTAACTATCATCTTCAAGAAACATGGGCTCTTGTGAAATTCGTAAACAAAATGACTTGTTGGATTTCTGGGATGATTTCCTTGTGAGAGATCATGCTGTTTAACATATAAAGAGATGGATAATTGCACATTGATTACTGGACCTAAAGATCACTTTAACATCAGTCTTTCATATGTTTATCTGAATATCTCCCTTGTGATCTTTAACCTATTACACATAGGCAAAATGTGTCACCATATCTGTGAAAGATTCCATGGATACAGAAGACACTCAGTGGTAACAAGTGATCCTGTATCATGACATTTCTGTGACAAGAAACGTGTCTTTCACATTTCAAAGATCTACTCCCATTAGCCATTAATCATGTAAAGATCATTGTCTTCTCTACACCCCTGGCACTCTTTCCTATATTGGTTTAAATTAAAAATTGTCTTTAATATAAAACTTATGTTCAATTCTCTGGACCTACCTCTTCACATTTCTTTAACTCAATTTGATTTTTATATATGACTTATTCTTAATATGTGTATACTATTTTTTTCATCTCTGTTATTAATATTAGTAATATTTTTACACATACAACTCTACATTTATTGTATGTCCCACACAGTAGTTTATGTTTGAATTTCTATTCAATTAAAGTCAGTATTAGTAATGTTTAGACACTACATGAAGAAAGTCTGGGCCTAAAACATTATGGAAATTAGATTGGTCTATTATTTTTCTAGAAAATACTATTTTTTGTACAGCTTCCCCCTTTTTTTTCATACACTTGTTAATTAATATATTATTACAAGGACACAAGTACATAGGTAAATGTGTTAGTAATTGCCTGGTTTATTTCAACAAAACAGTTAAATAAATAAAATGAAAAAGGTAAACACACAGAAAATTAAATGTGTGTGAATTACGATAAAAGTAACTTGAAAATGTAGGAATAAACACACTATTCATTTAATAGCAACTCTTTATTGTTCTACTAACAAACAAGCACTGTACACTCATATACATGGTAATAGCATGAACAAATCTGGTGTATAACAGCATTAACATTGTGAAGATTATACAGAGAAGAATAGCCATTTGTTTTTGGCCAATCTACTATTTGGCATATGAACTAATTAGTCTGACAGACAGTAAACTGAAGATAGAGTAAAAAAAACAATTTTGTAATAAAAACAGGATTTAAACTACTTTTGGCTGTTACAACTTACTTTTAGTAGTGTAGTTTTCTTATGCTGAAACCAAATGCAGGAAATTCAGCTTGTGGATGCATCAACCTAACTGAATGGAAACCTTGCTCCACAAGGACATGAAAGTTCAACTATCAAGACATTCAAAATGCACGAACTGGTTTCATATAAAGAGATAATCATTATTTCCTCTAAATAATTCAAGTTTGAAAATAGAAGTGTTAACTCGCACTTTGGCATGGGCTACATCTGTGCTAATCTAGCATATAAATTAAACTCCTGTGGATAAGGCTGTACCTCCTAGCTGGAGTGAAAACAATCTGAAAACAATGCATTTATGCAAGGTTTCTTCTTGTCCACAAAGCCTTACAAATTGGTACAGGAACTTGAGCTTCTACAAGTACTTGAAATGTCTTATATTTATTGGCACAAAGGCAAGGCTGCATAGACTGACTGACAGGCAGTTAATACAATAAAATACTAAAGTCACTCATGGTTGTTAATAACCTCACCTTCAATGATTATTCCAAAATTTTATAATCTTGTCCACAAGTATGAAAGTATCATTAGATTTCAAACTTGTCCATTTCTTATACAATTTAACAACATGGTTGTTGTTATGACCTTTATAATGTTTAATATTAAGTAAGAGTTCTCACTTTTTATTATTTACATCACTCAATTCTGCCATTTGTCTATCTTTTAATGGACACAATAACACAGTGTCCTTTCTTGAATGGGTCAACAGGAAATGACAATTTTTCAGCACTTAGATCACCAAATAATCTGCTCATGTTACAATGGATGAGCTTAAATGTTCAGAGCCAAGGTCCAGCATGCCTCTCTATGATAAGAGCAGCATCGTTACGCTCCATGACTCGAAAAAAATTCATCAAATCCGTTAAAGCAGTTGACTCTCGATGTCTTGCCTCCCAAAGATCAAGGATGTGTTCTGTTGGGTTTGGTTTTGTAGCAAAATAGTTAATGTATCTGAAAAATAAAATACACAAATTATTATGGTTATCTTTACCAGAAATTTAGTATAAGTTATCCATTTAGATAAGTGATTATTTTACATAACCTAGCTAGTGCCTCAAAGTCATTGATATGTTTGCTTTGTAAGGAAAGATAGCATGTAAACTTTATTGGAATGCTTTTGGATCTTATAAACATACAGACCAATCTTAGATTATAAAACTCCATACTCAGGATCATTTTTTTTAAATATCAAATGCAGGACCAATAGTGTTAGTTACCTTCAGTTTAAGCTTAGAAACAGTCTTAAAAATAAAACAAAAATATAAACTTGCTCTATAATTCTCTTTTTTTTTTGTGTCTGTCAATACCTCTGGACAAGTGTCTCTAGTTTGTCAACTAAATAATTAAAACAAAAGCTTTTACTGGCATATGATGTGTCTTTTAGGTTATATTAAATAATTTATAATAATTTACAGCATTTTTTTTAATCATTACCTCAGAACGTTGGTTTTAATTTGGTGGTAATTTTCAATAAAACTAATCACTGCATTACCACCAACTTGGTTTTTGAATTTCAAGGAATACATTATACCAATGAAATCAAAATTTCGAATCAGCATATAGAAATTTTGATAGTACAATGTAACTTATTAGGAAATTATTTTGACAAAACAAGTAATTAGTTGTAAGTAATTTACAAAATGATTTCTATTGCTTTAATAAAAGAAAAACTGCCAGTTAATTTCACTTTCTGCAAAAAATGTCTGCAACAAGAAGAAAACAAACACTTAAATGGGTTATGACTACATACATATAGCTTTCAACAGCTCTGCTAATGGCATTTTTATTGTAATTCACTTAAACCTGAAAAGAGAACATCTGAACAAATTATTTTTAATACTAGACAGTTATACATGATTTTTAAGTGTTATTTAGTCATAACCCAAGGGATAATTGTGAAATACATTATTATCTTTACTCATCTTACAAAAATGAAAAAAAATGTTTGCTGACATTTAAAAATTTCTTTACATTTCAATTAACATCTGGTTTTAAACTATACCTGTCTACACCAAGTTCTCTGGCCAGTCTTCTCCAATCATTTCCTCTGCTGGTAGGTGGGTTCAGACAGGCACAAAGCTGTTTGCGAACTTCTGAAGACAATCTGAAGAGTACAATAAGTTATTAATACAAGATGTAAAAATTAACTACCTTATGTAGATGTTTTGTTTTGTGATAAAGTACTGCTTGTATATATTTTTTTCTTTTGCTAAAGCTACACAAAGGCTATCTGTACTAGCTGTTCCTTATTTTGAAGTGATAAACTGAAGGGAAGGCAGCCAGTCAATGCAACCTATTGCTGAATCTTGGGTTATTGTTGTCAGACCGAATAGTGGAATTTTATCAGCACTCTTATGTGGTAGGTACAGCTACCTCATGCTCAGCGTAATGTGTTCTTTTTATTAAAACAATTTACAGTAACCAAAAGTGAACCATGAAACTTTGGTTCCAGAGTCCAGCATGCTAACCATTTGGCCAGTGGTTCTCAACCTTAGGCCCGAAAAGGTAATATTGGGGGTTTGTGAGCTATTTTTAAATTAAATAATACACAGAAGGACACAGAATAATAACACATAAAAAGCTGAGACGAGTTAGTTATTAGTTAATAAAAACAGTTTGTTGAGTAGATGGAATCTTTCAAAAGCATGGAGTCTGTGGGGAAAAATATAATAATAAAAGGAGTCCTTGGTGGTGAAAAGGTTGGGAACTACTACACTAGGCCCTGCTCACCATTACTGTTTCAAAAATGTATGATTAACTCAACCAATCCTTTTGTGTGTTTATCACCACAGATATCTTAAAAACTATGCGTATGTGTATTTTTTCATGTTCATCACACATCACAAGCAACCTATATTATATAATGTGACATATCCAATAACAGACTGGACCTTATGTATAAATGTTTTGAGAAATGGGTAATTTTGGTGACAATAAAAGCTTATGAAATTATTTTCTTGTAAGACATATTCTTAAGTCAAATGTATTTTACTTTGTAACTACTGTAATGTTGAGCTATGTGGAGTACTTCAAATTTTACCTGTTGACCAGGAGCACAAGGTACTTTCCATGACTTCTAACAAACTATTATTATTCACTAAGTTATTGAAATATTTATTCTAAATGCAAATACAAAACTTATTTTGCAGTTTAAAACTAGACAAATGAAGATATCTGCAGTGAAAAACTATGTTAAAGGTTAAAATGTTTATTACAAAACCCCAAAATCAGTATAAACATCAATATTTAAACTTTTTTTTTGTCTTACTTACGTTAACTGAAGTTTAAAAGTGACTTCTTATTCTACTTATTTTTTATATATATTTATAATTATTAGGATCCATTAATATTTTTTAAAAACCCATCTACTGTGTGAAATTATGTTTGACTGTTGAAGATGACAACTCTTTGAAGTCACATTATATTGAGGAAGTCAACAAACACTGCAATACTAAACCTTTCTGCTAGAACTACCAGAATTACTTTTTGACATTAGTCCCACTATGTTCATTGTCTTCAACAATTCTGTTGGAATAAGTACTAGCCCTGTACAAAAAGCTAATAGATTTATTTTCTGAAATTATGTTGTATTGAAGCCAAGTAATGACACCTCACCCACCTGAACCCTTCAGCTGGAGGATCAACTGACACTACAGGACTGTTGCCATTTCCAGATGTAACTGTAGATCCTAGAGGAATAGACAGACTTACAGCTGGGCTTGCTGGAGGTTTCTATATGAAATAGGTAACAAACATGGAGTTGTATTTTTGGTTAACTGTTTAAACTGCATACAACCTTTCTTTAGTAAATAAACATTGACCTACACCATGATCTAAAAAGATGGGTCAACAAAAATCAGCCAAAATGTTACCAGCAATAACTTTAGATTGGATACATGATTTCTGAACACAATTAATCCTGAACTATAAAAATTTAAAAGTTAAAAGATGCAAGCTAATTATGTACTTAAGAGTTGTTAGTTTCTTCATTGTTAACATTGCTACAAATGATGCAGTAACCCTTGGACTGATCAGAAATAAAACATTTCATTATTACTTTCTAAAGAAAAAAGTATTTCAAGGTATTCCTTTTGTACATGAATATTTGCATTTTTCATAAAAAAAAATGCAAAATCATTCTTGTGAGTTTATAATTTATTTTTCAAAAAACATTACATTTATTCTGTATTAAATAATATGATAGTAATTCTTTTCTATTAATTTATAAGGATGGGACAAACAGTAGTTTTGGTTGTATATCAGATATCTAGCTCCTGATATTAGATAAGACAATAGATATGGCCATGCATATTGGAAATGCACTACAGCTACTTCATTATATTGTACTATTAAACTAGTTACTTCATCATTGTTTTATGAAAACAATTTATAAAAACCCTGGGATACAGTTACCACACAAAAAGTAGTGTACAGTGTCAATATATGAGTGAACAGCTATTGTAGGCTCTTTAAGGGAATGTGCCATGTGGTGTTATTAATGCTTTACACCAATGACCCCTCCTCTGAGACTTGTTTGGATTGTGCTTGCTATTTCTGCTACAGCTTTAACCTGTGATATACAGTGCCAACACAACAGGTGGGCATGATGCCTATTTAACTTATATAAAGATTATCTGTATTTTGATGATTATGAGTATAAGGGGTCCCACTCTTTAATATTGGGAAAAAATGCTACTGTGTTTAGAATTTAGTAGAAAGCACCAGTTGGTTAGATGATGTAATACCCATTAAGTGTGATGCACGTACAAGTAGTGTCTTATCCATGTAAAAGTTTGAGCTAATTCATTGATGGAAATGCTATCTGATTTATTGCAAAATCAATATCCAATTGTAATGTATTTCATTGAATGGTATAATGTCTGATCAGATTGGATTTTTGTCACATATCTATTAATTTACCTTAAAAATTAGACATCTTTAAAAACACAGACTGCCACACTGATAACACAGTTCTGAACATTCCAAGATTAACAAGAATGACTAGTATTAATTAAGATTAATGAAAATAAGAAAAAAAAACAGAATTTAAGTTACATTAAAACTCTTAATATAGCAAGTTTTAATGTGGAAAAATCCAGTGTACTTTCTTGTTTTTATAACTTTTAAGATTAGTAGTTTATGTGGCTTAACAACAGAAACAAATCTAAGGAACTAATACAACATAGATATTTAATATGGCCTACCTCTCGAAGATCGGTGTTTATACGAAGGATTTGGCGATGAGCTTGAATTCCTCGTTGGTACACAAGAATATGACAGCTAATAGTCTGCAAAGAGCGATCAATGTGTTCTAAAGTGAAAGAGCAATGAAGATGATTTTGTCTTGTGCTCCATACGTGTTGGAATGGTATTTCCTGCAAAAAATAAAAGTCAGATGTTAATTTGTAAAGTGAAGTACATTAACATTTTTTGTTAATCTAATTACAACCCCATATGAAATGTCATTTTCATTTTAGTTCATGTTTACTTTTCATCACAAGTGGTATTTTATTTATCTAATTTGCTGAACTGTTTAGTTACTTGTAAAATAAAAGTTAATTTCATGAAAGAGCTGTAGCTAAAACAACAGACTAATATTATTAATATTTTTTCATTATTTAAGAAAAACTATGATAACAAACTATAAACAAAATGTAATCATACAACAAGATAAAATGTGAAACACAGAAAAGTTTGACATTTTTATAAGGGAAAAAGCATTAGTTGCTCAACAATTCAGCCAAACAACCTTCACCAATGAAAGTTCCAATGAAGGTAGTTTAGAATAAACTGGCCACTTAACTCTCTTTCTCATACAATGTTTTTAATCACTTCTTTGTATTTTTCAAATGTTTACAAATAAAAACCCTTAATTTATTTTGTAAAGGCAACTTAATTCTTAATAATTACAATTTGGTATGAAAAAACAAGTATTTAAGGTTTTTTTAAGTTATAGAGTGAAGTTACCTGTTAATTGTACTGCATAATACTAGTAAATTAAATGTCAATGCTAATGACCAACTGAGGGCCACAATTTTAAGTATTATAAGCTTAGCTAGATAAATTATAATGGTTATTATTCAGTGTTGATTTATATTTACATGTGCTGGATCCAGTTGGAGAACTCTACACTCTTTTACAAAGAAGAAGTCTAAATTAAGATTTGTATGAAAATATTTAATCCATGACTTTTTAATGCTTAATAATGTCATATGAGCATAAAGATTTCTTATAATTCACAACAAGACTGGATGTTACTACAGTGAAACCAATATTATTCTCAAGGTTTAAATGCATAGTGTATTTTTTTAACTTCTAATAGTTTAAAAGACTCACCTGATAATTAGCCCCAGGCTTGCACCGCCATCCTGGCCCAACATCCTCTAGACATAAACAAAGATTTGATCCTCCATCTTGAAATGGCATAGATTTGGGGTTATCAATCAGTTTTCCTCTGAGTTTCTTCTCTATTTGAAGCACACCCTAAGTAGGTAAATCAAGCACTGTTAAATGATACATTTTACTTGGACTCTCACCTTTTTACATGTACATGATTGTATTGGAATAACTTTACCTCAAAATGATAAATTGCATTTTTTTTTACTTTATAAAACTAATAAACACAGTAGTAGAAAACCTCTGCAGACTATAATAATATTAGTTAATAATCAGAGTTTTATGGAGTGAGTTCAGATGAAAGAATTTGATAAAAAAAAAGATCTTGTTGAATCATTATCATAATTATAAACGGCTGGGATTTTTTAATCAATTAATGAGTTTGATGGTGCAATTTAGCTCCTTATACTTGTTTCCTTACCCAAGATATTATCTGATTTTAACACCCAAAGTAAATTAAGATACACTATTTGAATTATTTTATATTCTACAAAAAACAAAAAAACACCAAATCCTACTTCTTAAAAATGTATATGGGTGATCTGCCAATGAAATTTCTCTATTTAACAATAAGTAACCAATTGGTTATTTAAGTCATGCTCCATGTATGAGTACCTGGACAATGGTGAACTGTACCATCACAAATGTTATATGTGGTGCCTACAAAGCAAAATTATTATTTTAAAAAGAAAATTATAATGAAATACACAATAAGAATTTTCAATTTCTCCACACCTCAAGAGCTGCTCTTGTGTCTTCCACACAGTATAAACGGAGATTGTAATCCACAGAAGAATGCAGAGCAGGTGCAAACGCTGCAAGAATGAGAGATTTTATGGCCTTGCGGTCTGGTTGAGATTCACCTACCAATACATATCTGACTAGCTGATCAGTCACCAGATGGCTTTGACGTGAGTCCAGTTGACAATATAGAGGCGTATTGATGGTTTCATTGTTCAATGTAACTATTTTCTAGGAATAAATAATAAAATACAGTTCAAGGTTTTTACCATATCCAATCTGAAATACTTCGAAATCGAGTGACTTTCTAGACAGCAGAGTTTATGATTAGCTTGCTTAGATAAGTCCTTTATTTATGACTTAGCAGTTCAATAAAGACAAATGTGATGAAAATAAGTATACTGAAAAAAACAAAAAAAAACGTCTATTTGATTATTTCATATGTTTAAAAAGAGAAACAACTTAAGGAATTGTACATAAAGCATATGAAATTATTAGTGTGATAAGAAAATAATCCATACCATCTCCACAACATTGTAACCTAGCTAGTATAAATAAATTTTATTCTATATGTAATGATAACTTACTTTCCAGACAGGATTTTCTTCTTCTGTGCTGCTCTCGCTGCTGTACACACCAACACACCAACTCTCTGGATCGACAACTGCACAGTGTTGAAAACTGATGATGACTGGTTTTCTCAAACTGACACCTGTGGGTCCACACTGAATGACGGGACTCAGTAGAGTTTGTTTGTCTGGAATAGAAAGTTAAATCAAACATTTTGTGTAATGGTATTTTATGGTAAAATACCTCGGCAGAAATCTTTCCAGAAAATATTTATAATAGTATTTTAATAAAATTATTTCCTAATGAGTTTTTAATTTACTCTAACTGAATTGGTAGTTAAAGTACTATATGAATACGCTGGAGCACATTGGGGATGTGAAATAATTAGCGAAATTCTTACTGTTTCTTTTATTTGATATAGCTTATTGTAAATGTTGGTACAATTTACAATATCAAAAATACATTAAATTGGTGAAAACTGCATTTTCTAACAGTTTTGAATTGAAAAAGTTTGTACAGATATATAATAAAGATTCCTTTATCAAACAGCACAATAACAAAATCAAACGGAATGTAAATAACAAAAATTTAACTTAAAATCTATATCATGGTATATTTTTCTTTTTTTCTGATATTCGCACAAAGCTACACAAGGCCTATTTGCTAGCCATCCTTAAATTTGAACTGACATACTAGAGGGAAGACAGCTTCAACAGCACCCACCGCCAACTTTTGGGCTACTCTTGTCTGGCCGAATATTGGGATTTGATTGACACCCTTACAAATCTCCATAGTGCACAGTATATATATATATTTTTTTTTTAAGGTGATGGGACGTGAACATTGAACGAGCAGATCCGTAGTTCGGCACGCTATGTAAGGGAAGATTTAATGTTCCCCCAAAACAGTAATATATTTAAACAATGGCTTATTTAATATGAATTTATTTCACAATGAAATTAGAATATATTGCAGAATTGTAATAATAGCTATAACAGAAGGTATACTGTTTTAGGTAAAGTAAATCACCTGTTAATCTTGGGCGATCTTTGTCATCTCTAAGTACTGCGACATAAATTTCTTCTTTGGCGCTTGCTTTCATTGAACCTTTTGGAACGGTCATTGTTATCCCTAAATAAAGAAAAAAGTATCATAAGCTTTATATACTTTTTGTGACGGTCAATCCCACTATTCGTTGGTAAAAGAGTAGCCCAAGAGTTGACGGTGGGTGGTGATGACTAGCTGTCTTCCCTTTAGTCTTACACTGCTAAATTAGGGACAGCTAGCGCAGATAGCCCTCGTGTAGCTTTGCGCGAAATTCAAAAACAAACAGACAACTGAATGAAGCTCGTAAGGCAAAAATGTCATACCAAATAATATTTTGGATTTTACTTCTTTCTTCTACAAAGAAAATCTTTCAATCATCTTACAATGTTTGTAACTTCAAAAGGGTTTTTTTTAACAACAAGTAATGATCTCTGAATTATGAAAATCAATCTTGATTACTTTTTGAAAGAAAACAGTTTGTTGGTATTTTAAGCCTTACCTGTCTGCCTCTTATTCATAAACAAATTAAAACGAAAGCTGCTCGATATTTATTTTTTACCAATGCACATTTTCTAATTGTTGAGAAAAACATTATTTCAACAATTTCTTTCAGCTATTATTTGAACTTCAAATAATTTAGTAAAATGAATAGTGGTGTTCTGACAACCATTAAGCCAAGTTTAGGTTCTGTGCTAGGTTGAGAATTTTTGTGTACTCAAAACTGAACTTGAAGAGAAAAGGCGTGAAAAGTTGTAAAAAATAAATAATTTCTTTAGTTTAAAAATTTACAAACATAACAGTTACTAAACTTACTGGCTAAACCAGAAGAAAATATTTTGTGACAATATAAGTTTAAAAACAGAACAAAGCTAAACATGTACATAACATAGCAGATGTTAATGGACGATCTTTCGAAACATTGTTTTGTTACTCAACTGAATGAACATGAGTACCATATTCCTTGAAACGATGCCTTGTTTTTTAAACTGGTCATTAGTTTAGACAGGCAGAATACATTGATGGCGTCAATTGTGAGGTATCAAGCACACGTGACCAACACTTCACATAACACCATTTAGGATCGTCCAGCTCTCCCCACATAATAACACAAATACCGCCGTATTTTGTCATGACGTCCAGACAGTTAGACGAAAGTTCTTGGGAAAATAGTTTCCAAATCTGGGTACATCCACTGCTGGAGAATTGTGCAAACCTGGACTTCTAGGAAATTACTGTTCCAGAAAGAAGATGATGTGATAGCATCTATGATGCTCGCTAATGGACTTCTGTTTCGTTAACCTGCCATTGTAGCCCATGATACATAGATAACTTCTGTTGGTACTACGTCACACTTACACCTGTACTGTAACAGTAGCGACCGCTTAATGTGGGTCATTCTCCACACTTCTCCTCGCAGTGCTGGTTTTGGAAGCCGGAATCTACTAGAAACGTTTCCGACGGAACTGCGTTGTCCTCCCCCCCCCCTACTTTTCTGTCTATAGCGGTATTTCAAGAGATCTGGTAATCTCCTATTGTCCAACTAGATGACCTCGAGAAAATACGATTAATTCCCTTTCGTTCGTAGAATCACTTTGTATTCTGTGATTTTTATCAAGTTATACCTTCATATATTTACAATGGCGTTATAGAGTTAGTCGATTTGTTTGCTCATGCGTGTCAATTTACTTACTTGAAATCTGTGTAATTGTTCTACCTGAGCTTATAATTTTCCGAGTAACAGATGTAACATAGTTTCACTTTAAACTTTCTTTTGGATGTTGACAACGAAACAAGAAGTGAAAACTGAAAACACCTTCATTTTGTACGTAATGTTTTTGAAAGTTTAAACCGTTCTAATCAAATACAAGAATTTTGCAATAGAAAAGTAGCAAAGTAGTCATGAAGCATTTCCTGTTTTATTCCACATACTCGTATATATACATGTATATCAATATAAAAACAGTAAAGAATACTTATCCTTGCAATCTTTAAATAGTAAGTATTTATTATTATCGAACCACACCGGTTTCATGACTTATAAGCTATTCTTCAGCATTATAAAAATTGTAAAATCAGAACTAAATAAAAGCTGTTAAAAGGAAACCCAGAGAAATAATAAAATCCAAAATATAAAGTTTAAAATCTTTTTTTTATATAGACTAAAAATCCCAATCGATAATAGTTCATATTAAAGATAGATATATATATATCATTAATATATAGTAAATGTGGGGTGTCTTTATTGTTAAAATTTGATAACAATGATATTATTGTTCCTCTATGTCTGTAGCGCCCCCAGTGGCACAGCGGTATGTCTGCGGACTTACAACACTAGAAACCGGGTTTCGATACTCGTGGTGGGCAGAGCACAGATAGCCCTTGAGCATCTTTGTGCATAATTAAAAACAAACAAACAAACTATGTCTGTAAAATGATAATCCCCATGTTGCAATTTTTTTCCTTTAACTCCTATCAGGAGACTTGACATGACCTAATGGTTAGGAAGCTATACTCGCAACCTGCGGGTCAAGGGATCGAGGCCCATCGCTGAACATACTCGCCCTTTCAACCGTAAGGGCATTATAACTTGACAACCAATCCCTCTATTACTTGGTAAAGAGTAGCCCAAGAGTTGGAGGTGTTGACTAGCTGCTAAACCCTCTAGTCTGCCACTTCAAAATTAGAAAAGGCTAACACAGATAGTCCTCGAGTAGCTTTACGCAAAATTCAATAAAAACAACCTATCAGAAAACATCCCAAATAGTCGCTCATATCTGTGCTTGTATATTATCTAAGATAATGGATTAGGTGTCTAAATATACATTTATGAGATCAAATAAGTCATGTATTACATTTCAAATTGCTGAAAGTTATATTTAATTTGAAATTCAAGATGTTCACCAAAATGAGTAAAGAAAATTGCATACATGTGGGGACTTCCATATTAAATTTGTTAAATTTTCTGATATAGCCTGTGGCATGAATTCGTAGTTCAAATACTAACGAACAAGTGTAAAATGGATTCCATTCTTTATTAGCAAATTGTGCTGAACACATGTTAAACATATGTTTAGAAACACAGACGTTACCTTCCTTTGTCCACCCAAAACCCGTGGTACCCCCCACCCACCTTCCCAGTGGTATGTGTGCGGACTTATACTGCTAGAAACCGGGTTTTAATACTAGTTGTGGACAGAAAACAGATAACCTTTTGTGTAGATTTGTGATTAATAACAAACAACAACATAGACTATATGATCCCTTCGATTCAGATATATCACAATATCGTATAGCAAACCATTACTGTGTTGATGTTCCTTAAAATATAGATGACCATCTGTCTAAACCGATATTTATTTAAAACGGCACATTTACAAAATTTATGGTGTTCATCCACAATTAAATTTTCAATAAATGACAAAAATTATAATTTTTATCCTTACTTCAAAACTCATTTTTTATCAACCCAAAAAACTGACAACCTTGATTGTGTCAATATGAGAAACTATAAATCTAATCAGAAATCGTGTTACGTTTATGTTTCTTTGAAAGACCACACCAGATTATTTAATGTATCCTCACTGGCAAACGTCTCCAAAAGCTCCTCTCTCTTTTTTAAACATGTATCACAGTAACCTAGTTTCTCAGTGAATAATAGAATAATATTTTTAATTTCTAATTCTTTGATTTTTTTCATATTAAACGGGATTCTTACTTCCTCTAAATAATACGCTTTGTTAAAATTGCAAAATTATTTCAAATGATACTTTAGAAGTTTTTCCTTCTTCATTAAAAAGATTTGCCTACTTTTATATTTATGTTTCTATGAAAACTAGAATGAGCAAAACCTGAAACTTCTGTGATAAGTTCCTTATAGCGCGGCCCGGCATGGCCAGGTGATTAAGGCACTCGACTCGCAATCTGAGGGTCGCGGTTCGAATCCCTGTCACACCAAACATGCTCGCCCTTTCAGCCGTGGGGGCGTTATTACCAAATAAACTATTCGTAGAACAAGTTTCGATGTTGTATGCTTAATGTCATCCTACCACAATGTTTGAATTTTTATCTCATAATTAATTACACTGAAATTTGTATAACACTTGTAGATTTATTAAGTTTGTTTTTGAATTTTGTATAAAGCTACACAATAACTACTTGCACACAGCCGTCTTGAATTGTGGACTGATAGATTAATGAGAAGATAGCCAGTCACCATCATCCACGCCAATCTTTTCGCTTTCGCTACTCCAATTGTATAGTAGGATTTAACTGTCATCTTTACAGCGCATTCATTACCACAAAATGTGGAGCGCTTTTACTCAGTAACTAGTAGCGAACAGGGAAACCTTGGATTCGTGGACACTAACCTAGGACAAACCTGGTCAATGTTTGCAGAATAATAAGTATTTTGATGCAATTATCTAAGACTTGTCTGAAACGAAATGAAATCAATCATGACATGTGAAATATGATATATTTATATCTATATATATAAAAGAGGTAGTTTGTTTATTTTGCTCGCTATGGGAAACCAAAAGGTTGAACTTATATTTTAATTTAAAATAACTTCATAATAACCATAAGCACATTTTGCACATAGAAAGCGTTTTGGCGGGAGACACTCAGATCACCTTGCTGTCAATTCAGTATTTCCAAA
>NW_013665611.1:661030-662998 GCF_000517525.1 Limulus polyphemus
ATTGGTGTGACAAGGATTCGAACCCGCGACCCTCAGATTGCGAGTCGAATGCCTTAATCACCTGGCCATGCCGGGCCGACCTCATTCAGTTGTCACGAAATGGTGTTATACTTACCGGAATCAGGGACAGTAATTCTAGCTCCAGCTTTAGTGACCATCTTCCATGCTATACACTCGATATCAAGATTAGGAGGAAGAGTTACTGATGTCACATAGTTCTTTCCAAGCGAAGCCTCAGGTCCGAAGAGAGAATTAGCCCGAGAACCTGTACCAAAAATTAGGACCAATAATTTTTAAAACATTCTTTTAAGCAGCAGTAATTCCAGCGTCATTTTTGTTTTAAACAAAAATTTATATTATTAATAATTTTTTTTATTGTCATTTATAATCCCGCGAATATAAATCATGCAGAAGATTCAGATAATAATATTAAACTTTTAAAGTATAGGTAAAATATAGCATTGGCCGACAATAAATACTCTGTTTCCCAAAACGTAGTAACTTTTAACTGCAGTAAAACTACATACAAAAGGGCACTTCACCATGACTTGCATATCTGGATATGATATTACATCTCATTAGTGATATGAAAGTAATGATAAAATCAGTGCGTCTTCACATGAGCGTTTAATGTCTTTGTTCACTTCTAAAGATGTTACGTTGAGATTTATTGGAAGTTTCAGGAATAACGACAAATGTTTGTACCAAAGCGCGCTCGTGTTACTCATATACGTTAATTGTACAAACTGTTCAGCCAGCTTACTAGTTAAGGAAGATGGTCCAGATAGAGATGAATCAGAGTGTGGTGTTGTCTTGTCCGTGGAATTGGGGGCGTGTGACATCTGGGGATCCAGTAGAGGCACATGGCTCTGAGCGGGGCTAGGTGGAATGTTAGTAGAAAACAGGTGATGATGAGGAAGAAGTGGGGCTACACATAATCCCGACTTCTCGTTACTATTCAGATCACTGTGACTTCCATGCCGTATGTGAGGCGGTAAGTTCAGAACATTTTGAGTCAAATCTGGTTGGACAGGCACGACTTCTGGAAAACAAGGTATGTATGTTAATTAAGACTCTTAGCTACTGAAACTGGACACATAACTGAAGTTGATAAAATTCGTATTTAATGAGTTGCAACAAAATATTCTTCTTACAAAAAGCAGATATTAATGTACTAGTCTGCCAAAATTGGCATATACAACCGTTTTAATATTACCCTGGATCACTGAAAAATACAAATACTTTAAATAAACAAATAAAAAAAGATTATTATACCCAAACGTGGGAAATTGCAGATGATAACTCAAGTTTAGTGCGTAAACAAAATTTTTCTTTTTAAGAAATGTATACACAGAGTCACCCATTACTTCTTAACTGGTATGATAAAACGTTAGATACAACCTAACCTTACGAACCATAAATATATATTTTTCTCTCACATAAAAAAACAAGTCCAGATATTTTTAATGAAGAAATCTGAGCCAAATACTTCGGCTTCTTATGTTTCACTTTTTTAATTGGGAAAAATATGTGAGAATAGAGATAAACAGAGATTCCTAAAGTAATTAGGAAAATGATATTTCACATCCACAAAATAGTGAAATTAATTCAGAGCTTAGTACATCATTTTCATCTCTCCTTGAACGATACTCTGTTAGTAATAAAACGAAAAATTAATTTTAATAATAATCACGAGCAAAAATGCCTTGGAAGATTTTGAACCAGGATGAAAATAAAACCATAGTTTTATCAATTCATTTTACAGCTTAAGCAGCATGTTGTATGCTGAACTGACTTGCTTATTCATTCAAAAGGAAAGGGCCCGGCATGGCCAGGTGGTTAGGGCACTCGACTCGCTATCTGCGGGTCGCGGGTTCGAATCCTCGTCCCACCAGACATGCTCGCCCTTTAAGCCGTGGGGGCGTTATAATGTGACAGTCAATCCCACTATTCGTTGGTAAAAGTGTA
>NW_013665611.1:663008-680114 GCF_000517525.1 Limulus polyphemus
CGGTGGGTGGTGATGACTAGCTGTCTTCCCTTTAGTCTTACACTGCTAAATTAGGGATGGCTAGCGCAGATAGCCTTCGTGTAGCTTTGCGCGAAATTCAAAAACAAACAAACAAAAGGAAAGGCCGTAAACCAAACAAGTCAGTTCAGCTAACTATTTGCTGCTCAAGTTACAAGATAAAAAAAGTACATCATTATTATAATTTCTAATAGTTTTAACAAAAAATGACTCGAAATCAAACATTTCATTCTTCGAACAATATATGTTCAGGAAAAGCGTATAAACAAGGATGATTAACTTAAGGGAAAACTAATTCACATTAAAGAAGCAAATAACATTTCTAGCCTCTCCTCTTAATTTTGTCCTTAATAAAAACGTGTTACTTTACTTTTCAAATTTGGTTTTATTTTAGTCCGACATATATATAAAATATCCTAGTTGTACGTGAAACATCCCATTCCTCAAACGTTTTCACATGTTCCTGAATATCAGTAGATGATGTAATAATTTAACTGCTCATGGCTGTGAAAATGTTTTTCATTTTTAATCGTCTGTATTTATGCAAAAATATGCTGTTTTCCTTTTATCCTCTCATTTGATATTGATATATTTACAGCGTACATATTATGACACAGTGTTGCTCAGCCATTTCTGGATGTTTATCTGACGTTAAGGCTTTTATGTTCAGTAGACCACACGGAGAGCAAAATGAATGAATATATATATATAACATTATTGTTCGAAGACAATCGAAATTATTATAAACAAGAAAATTTAAAATGTTAACTATAATAATAAATATATATATATGTTTGATTGCTTGTTGAATTCCGTACTCGAGGGCTATCTGCGCTAACCGTTCCTGATTTTAAAGTTATAGACTAGAGGGAAGGCAGTTAGTTAACACCATCCATGGTCAAACCTTGGACTAATCTAATCGAATAGTGGAATTTGACCGTCGCTCTTACAACGCCCCAACGGCCTGTAAGTGTGAAGCGCGATTTTAATTTTTTTTAGCGGTAATTGGGTGCGAACAACAGAACCTCAGATCCACTAGGCTGCGCTCTTTCGAAAATATATGTACACTGATATATTTGTTAAGCTTTTATAATGTGCTAACTTTTGCACGCAGCCATAATCTAGCTATAAAGGTCGGAAGCAACTGTCAGAAATAATACAAATAGGAACTGGTAGTTTAAAATCGAGATGAAATAGTGAAGCTTCCGATGCATAGATTATCTTTGTAAATCGAATTATGCGTTTGTAATAAATGTTTAATTTATTTGTTTTTTTTTAAATTAAAAACAATGCTACACAATGGGTTATTTGTATTGTGGGTACCATGAGTATCGAAACCTGATTTTTAGCGATATAAGCTCTCAGACTTATGGCTGAGCCACAAGGGAACAAATAAATATATGTGATATCAAGATATAAAAACCCCTTAAATATCACAGTTTAATCTTTATTATTACTTTCAATAAAATTTTTACAGCAAATGTAAATATATTAATAAAACTACAGTGGTATAATTGACACGAGGAGAGTGTCACACAACACATGCACGTAACACTCAGTTTTTAAACGTCATATATATCACAATGGCTAATTTATGGTAATTTTGTATTTCAGTTTTAATTTCCGTTCGGTCAGCGGTAAGATTACGTATATGTAACACTAAAATTCAGTGTTTGATTCCCAATGGTAGACAGGGTGAAAATAGCCAATTATGTAGATTTGTACCAAGAAAACAACAACAAAAACCGATCCACACACACACTAGAATAATTTTATTTTTAGTTATTTCACTTTAGCAAATAAAGAAAACACAAAACTATCATTTTAAATCTCTCAACTTTGTCCATAACAAAATTGGGTGTGTTTTACGTAATTAGCAGCTTTACATATATAGAATTTCTTGCATTTCACATTTTAATTTCTGAAGGTTTTCTATCTCTTCTGTTTTTCATTTCATTTAGAACTGTTAAAGAGAAAACAGTGTTTTTCTCCCATGTGGGTGGTATAGCTTATACAAAGTTCACTTTGATTATAAAGCCGACAGTAAATGAATGAAAGGCTTACCATCAACAGACATACTATTACCCTTGACTGGAGAATTTCTTTCAGCCTTTCACAATTACACTGTCTCCAAAGTTCCAATTCAAGCAAAGACTAATCGCTAGCATTCACAGATGACACACTCCAGTGGTTCCTGATGAATGATAAAGGAACAGAAGGCTTTGTTGCCAGCAAGCGGCACTTCTAACTTTGTACCCTTGTTCCCCCACCCAGTTCTCTCGCTGGATCATTAAGCCTAACATTAATTACAGCAAATTATATTAGTTCAAAATTACCACACAGGCCTCTCTACCAGGAATATTTTCATGTTCAGCAAAAAATGAGATATACAATCATTAAATGTTTTCAACTAAAACACTTTTATTGGTTTTTACTTTATTTATCCTTAAAAACAACAACAAGAAAAACCAGCAAGGTTAAAATCTGGGTTTGACAATTATGCGAAGCTCATTTATTCAGATCATCCTTAACTATGCTATACATATTAATTAATGGTAATGTATTATATCCTTTACAACCAAAATGGTAAAGCCATTACATTAATATTCTATGAATTTGGCCAAGGAAATTATGTCTTTCATCTCGAACTCAGGGCTAGGTGGTTAGAGCGCTCGACTCGCAATTTATGGGTTCGAATCCCTGTCACACCAAACATGCTCGCCCTTTCAGCCGTAGGGGTGTTATAATGTGACAGTCAATCGCGCTATTTGTAGGTAAAAAGGGTAGCCCAAGAGTTGGTGGTGGGTGGTGTTGATTAACTGCATTCCCTCTAGTCTTACACTGCTAAATTAGGGACGGCTAGCGCAGATAGCCCTCGTGTAGCTTTGCGCGAAATTCATAACAAACAAACATTTTCGTAACATTTTGATATTAATAAAGTGAAATATTTTGCTAAGCGCTGAAGTGGGATGCGACTCTGGAATAAAAGGTAATTTTTAAACGAGCGCTCTGGTTATCGGATTTCTTGTAATGAAACAGCATGCAAAAGGCTGAAGTGGGATGCGACTCTGGATCAGGAAATAATTTCAAAACGAGTGCTGTGCTCTAGTTATCGGGTTTATTGCAGTGAAACAGCTTGAAAAACGTTGAAAAAGAATGTGACTCTGCATTATAAAATAATTTCAAAACGAGCGCCCTGGTTATCGGGTTTCTTGCTTTGTGGTAATATTCACCAGTGAGTAAAATATCTGTCTCTAAACATATTACTTTTAAGAGTGAAATTTGACACACAATTAACCTTGTTCTGCAAATTTTTCTCAAGTTCACACAGATATGTCACAGAATTTCTACCTTTCGAAAATTCTTTCTGAAACACTTTTAACTTAAAACTGTCTATGTAATAAATTCTCACTATTTTCTTATTTTATATGATATGTTAATGAACAATCGATATTGCTGGGACTGACTTCACAATCAACAGCAACTAGTCGAATGTGTGTGTGTGTCGAGGCGTTTCCGGCTGGGGCTCGACTAATCGAATAGAGTATATTGTGATCCAAGTACAGAACAGTAGTTAAAGCTAGTACTAGGACAAGCTCTAACACGAGTATAAGGAAAACTAATCCGATGTATAAGATCAGATAGAAAGTATGTATCACTTAGAGTTCTATGTGTTTTGCAATATCTTGTGTTCGGCCATGTATGGGTTGTAGTGCAGATCGCGGATTGATCGCGTCTTCAAACTAGAAATCCAGGGGCCTTTGAAGAGGGGAGGATACAAGCACGCTAGCTTGCTTGGGCTGAATGTACTCGCCGCTCAGCTTTATCCCTTCCTTCCGGACCAAGAGATAGCAATAAGGAGAAAATGCCTTTTCCCGAACCTCCTTGACAATACCTATAACTGCTGTATAATCCTGCTGTAGAAAACAGCTAAACCTAGTCTGCTCCTCAATAGTCTTACGAACTTTGTTGAAGGACGTAATACGAATGAACATTTGGTAACGATAAGAAAACCAAAATTTAAATGACGTATGCATTTTATGTTCAATACCGAGTAATGAGCTGTGACAGTAGATGAAAACAAATACCTGCTTTTAACTGGATAGCTTTTCAGTTTCTAAAGTAGTAAATGTAAAACACACAAAAAAAAATCTACGAAATAATCAGTCAACAGAAAATCTAATTCCGATTGATTTTAGCATAACAAAATATAACCATGAATCTTGTTCTCCATCCCCAAGTTATGCAAACAAAGGCCAAATCTTTACATTAATTCAGGAGTTTACATTATCTTATTTTAAAAGAAAAATACTAAAGCCCCTATCCTGGTTACTTTTTTTTTCAAAACTAAAAGATGCAGAAAGCTTTATTTGATAAATGGAACTATAATTAAAAAGAAGATAAAAGCGACTTTTTACAGAAGAAATCATGACGAACATAATTTATGTAGTGGTATCCATCCAAAACTTGACTATTTGGCTGTGATTTGAAAGTTTAATTATATCGGCACGTGACAATTTCGTCTCTTTTCACATTTTAACTTGATTAAAAATGTATATTATTCACTTTTAAATAGGCCTGGCATGGTCGACAAATACTGACTGTAACTGAAACCTTATCGTGCTGCTAATTCACTATTAAGTTTTAGCTAGCTGGTATTTAATACGAACGGAATGAACTTGAACAATTTGAAACACATCTCGGGCAGGTAGCACAACAAAAAGTAACTAAATAAAAGTAGGTAATTTGTTTAAAAAGAAATCGTATAATCTAAAGTTCATTGTTGAAATGGCAAAGTAGCACGTTAAAACTAGTTCAATAGCACTGCTTAAACATGTAAACCTTTAAAAGTATTGATTTAAAGCGAAATAATTAGCATACATAATATTATGTTTCCAATACCGCTTTGACCATTTTTTTTTCTTCCTTGTTATATTTTATTTTAGTTATATTAAACCTATCTACATAGAAATGTGGGCCAAGCATATCCTAGTAGTTTTCGTACTAGTATAAGGATCAGAATAGTTCAATGTTCGTGCCACGATATAACTTTTAGCTGTGGGGCATCATAGGCGTAAGAATCATCCCCCATATTCGGTTAAAAGTAGCCGTGTAAGCGGTGGGTGTTACCTACTGATTGACCATCCTCCGGCCAACGTTTGAAATGAGGAATGGTTATGTCTGAACCTAAGAGGACATTGAGCCGGTCGTTTAGACCATATGTTTGTAAGTAACAAATATCTATGCCTAAGTGCTCATGTAATTGTTCTAAAATGGTTGTATCATCATCTACCCCTTTGTAGCTTGACATAAATCTATGTATTCTTGATTTTCTTAGTCTGGTATACCGCTCTTCCTTCTTTAGCCTTTTATTTTGCAAAATTGGCTATTTTGAATTTGTCTTTAACCGAATGTGCACAGGGTCAGCCCCTCTGGACCGATTCCGTATTGGAAAAGGAATGTTGACTATATTTTTGAATTTACTAAGTGTATCTACACGGAATGTGGAAAGCTTTGACTAAAGTATACAAATCTGTTGTACAAACACACACATATATATTAAAAAAAGTACTTGTACTCAAGATATGTTTGTGAATTGAAGACGTCAACCTGATTCAGACTCTGACAAGTCGGAGTGCAAGGTGATTTTCATGTGAAGAATAAAAATACTTTTGTCCATTAAGCAGTTCGCATGTTGCATTTGCATAACCTCCAGAATCTCTGAAATGCATATCTACAGTTTCTTTCAGTATCTCTCTATATACTGTCTCTGGTATTTACTCTCCTCTACCATGAACTGTCAGTAAATCAGGAATGCAGAGTAAAATGAATAGTTGGTAACTTTGACAACAGATACATAATACCATGTTGAATGACACTCTCAAGAAGGTCGAGCATGTTTGGTGGGATAGAGATTCAAACCCGCGACCCTCAGGTTGCGAGCCGAGCGCTCAAACTACCTGGCCATGCCGGGCCCTGTTTCAGAAGTCTCTTGGATTAAATTTGGACAGGTCTACGGTGCAGCACAGTAAATTGAACAATGAGATATGTTTCTGTAGTTATTGAAACCTCTCCTACATGGATTAATTGGCTACGTCCACCAATGCTTTGCTAAGCGTCCATTATTTTGTACATTGATGAAGAAAACAGTTCGACTTTCTGAAGTTGCGGAATAGCTCGATACATGTCAAGATCACTCACTATCTTGCAAATGCTTAATGGCGAGGCTGATTTCATACAATAAATCGTGCCACACCACAAGACCAACGGAAAAAATTTAAACTTAGCATCTTAGTAGTGATTAATTATTTTCACTTCGGAACTCCTATGTGGCTCATATGAAGATGTTGTCTTCTGCAATGAAGATCAGGGTATTTTATTTGTTTGTTTGAAGTTAAGCACAAAGCTACAGAATGGGCTATCTGTGCTCTGCCCACCACGGGTATCGAAACCCGGTTTCTAGCGTTATAAGTCCGTAGACATACAGCTGTGCCATTGGGGGGCCAGAGTGTTGTAAATCTCTCCATCTGGTATAGGTACACGAACAAGTTGAAGGTACTTACCAACGATGAGCTGAAGATAGAAAATAAACTTACATCTTGAATCTTGTCGAAGAACGTCAGTGCCTCGAGCAACAGTGGCTGCATCGTTCAAAGCAAAATTCAGAAATATATTTGTCTTGCGTGGCATATAATAAAAAAAAAGCTTATATTTAGGTTTTTAATTATTTTTCGAAGGTAAGTGTTCTTGTTTTTCATGTTGGATTCATTGCCAAAGTTTTTACCTAAGTCTTTTGGAGTGGATGCATAAAACGGAAGAAATATTCGTAGATGCCTTAGCAGTGACCCCGTAGACAAGCCAAATGATTACTGTCATTCTTTCTGTATGTCTGGAGTACAATCGGATGCTATCAAACGAAAATTTTGCGTTTCTAGTCCCAATATTCTTGCCCAACAAGATCTTTCATAGGCCTACGTACGCCATTGCCATTGACAAATCGTCGTGTGTAATAACTTATTATTTTTTTCTGGACTGATTTCGACTTAGAAGATCTTTGAGTCAATTTTTAGCCATTTAGCTAGATCTCCGAAATCAAATACATATGTTTTTTGTCTGCCTTTGTTCTTTAGAAATGTTTTTCTCTTGATAAAGTGTTGTTCCGCCAATTTCTGAGACAGCGTAACAGGAAATTTATAGCCATGATCTCTTCACTAGTTTTAAGAACACCAGTTTCTTGGCTTGTTCTTATGATAGTTGCTGTACTTTATTTTGATGTATCGTGTTATAAAAACTTTAGAAGAACGCCTTATTGACTTTCGAAAACTGCCCTTTGTTTCTGCTTTTCCTTTCCTATAATGTGCACCAGAAAGGACCTTCCACTAGCCATGTTCTTAAGTTCACTGTTTAACCACTTTTTAATTATCACTGTTTTAATTGTAACTTTTTAGCTACCTTGCAATTTTAATAAAGTTTTACAATCTTGAAAATAATTTTAAATTAATATTCTATTTCTGAGCGTTTTCTGAACGAAAAACAGAAACTTGCAGTACGTTGAGCTTGCACCTTTCTTTTACAGAACAATGGCCTAATTTTCAGATTTTCTTAGAAACTTCAGTCACACATTTTCGGACTACTTTTATTCTGTGCAATTCCTGATAAAAAAAATACTTTCTCCTTTATTTGAATAAAAACTAAACGCTCCGCCCCGCTCTTCCAAAGGCTCGATCCGCTGCAAACGTGTTTAAAAAAGGGGAAAACATATCAAGAAAAGTAACTTTAACAAAGGAATTCCTCTGTGAAATTATTTATTATTTTACATTTGTTTTATTTTATCTTCCAAAATTGATTTCCAACTTTACTTATCCGATAACGCACACTCTATAAAAGTGACAATTTTCGTATAACTGTTCCTTTTCTACAAACATTATGGACAATTTTTTTTTAAATATCAAAGCCTGCATTTAGGTACGGTTACAAAGTTTATGATGATACAAAATATCATGTAAAAAAGTCACATAACACGAAATTCAAATCACCTCTGAAGAAAGAATATATACATAGTTTGTTATATAATTTATGGCTCACTCATCACTTGGGTGCATGTTGCTGTTAGGTCTTTTTTAGACAATAAAGAGAAGTATTCATTACTTATTTTAGAAAACAAAGTTTAGTCATATTCGGAGGTCATTGGGCTGAAGTGTTGACTACATATTTATTTTACTCTTACACTAATTCTAGCTACTTCTTTGCATTTTCTCCTTTTATTACATTTTAGTTTCATTTGTTTGTCAGTGATGTTACTTTCTGAACAACATAGTTAAACATTTTTGCCTTTTGCCCAATTTGAAAGTTTATTCAAATGTAACATTTATGGAAGTTGATTAATGCTAAATTTGTATTTATCACATGATCAAGTATTTTCAATCTGCATCCCTTAAGTGGTTTGCTATTTTTTCACTACAATCCAGTCACTTTAAAATACAGATCTTGAAGTCGGGGTTATTAGCTGTTTTCAGGGGTCAGATCATGGCACAATTTCTAACGAAGGTATGCAGTGATAAACTTATAAATATGTTACGTTTTTGTGGTATTTGAATGATATAAAGACTGTTTTAGAGTAAACCATGTTTCATTGCACAAAAAAACACAATTCAAATAACCGAATGACTTTTAATAATTGTGTATAAAGATTCCCAAACCTTTAAATCTAACGAAAGTGTTGTAACTATATTTTATGCCTTTTTTATTTTTAAGGCTATTTTACTATATCCAAATTCGAGAAACTACCATTATTATTGGATACATTAATATAAATTCCTTTAAAACAAGAATCGTGTTTAAAGACAGCCATTCTATTATCCACGCGCTTTCAAAATATACTAACATCCTGCCGATGTTATAAGATATTTGTAAACATTTTACAGCATGTAGTCAAGTATATTGGTTTAGTGACTAACCGTATCTCACTAGTCTTTTGGCGAATAAAAAAGAAAAGAGACTCTAATATTTGGTTTTATTGAACTTACGCCACTCATGCTCTTTGAATGAAAGAAAATACTTTAATGATTTTTACTACCTTTTTTCAAAATTTCTCTGCCAGCTATCTACTCTTTTTATTAAAGAAATATATATAATTTCACATTTTATCTCCTAAAAGATACTTACCAGAACCACCACCAATATACATTGACGGATCTTGTCCTTTAATTCTTCGAACGACGAACACCATACCAACAAGTACTGCCAAAAATACCGCTATCGCCACAAATAGGCCTATGTACAGTGTAATGTTGGTTTCCGGTTCGGCTGAATGAGCTAAAAAACAAAAAAAAAACCACTTAAATCGTAAAACAAAATATATATATATATAGATAATAAATTCTACGTTTTTATGGAATATCACGAGTTTCTTTGTGTAACATTGTATATTACATTTAAATCCTTTTGCTGACTTTCACTTTTTAATGCACCAGCCAGTCTTCTCATTTACGGTTTAAATTAATACAAAATTTAATGTTCTTTTTTGTTGAATATTAATCAATAAAGTTTAACCTCGGAAACTGAGTATTTTAAATGAACCCTAGTTCTAATCATACGTAATCGTCAAAATCCCATGTTTTAAAATTGTAAAGCAGAAAATATTTAATAAAATGTTGATAAACATTATTTTCTAAATTATTGATGCCGATGTGAATGCAGTTTATAAATCTTTTGAAAGTGTTAACTTATAGGCAAGGAATTTCTCTGAAAACTAAAACACAGTTATAATTCAATCAGTCTTTATAGCTTGTCCGGAGCTTTCATGTCACACGAAGTTGCGAGTTTCATTTTAATAAAGAATTATTTTCCAATTTGAAATTACATTTTCAAAAGCTGCGTAAATTTACTCGGAAGAAACGTTTGCAACAATAATTTATTTTAAACAGAAAAAAACGGACGAATCGGAAATAAATTAAAGCTGGCCGTGGATAACAACTATATTTTTAATTCATAAAATGAATCAGATGTAACAAAAACAGATTTGCTAAAGTGGAGTGTGAAAAATGGTATATGCTTTTTTTGGCTTTGTTTAAAATAACTTTAGTGCTGAATATTCGAGTTTGGAAATAAAATAAAAACGGCATGTCTAGCTGAAACATCTAGGAATTGTTTGTTTGTTATAGATTTCGCACAAAGCTACACGAGGGCTATCTGGGCTAGCCGTCCCTAATTTAGCAGTGTAAGGCTAAAGGGAAGGCAGCTAGTAAGCACCACCCACCGCCAACTATTTTACCAACGAAAAGTGGGATTGACCGCACATTATAACGCCCCCACGGCTGAGAAGGTGAGCATGTTTGGTGTGATGGGGATTCGAACCCGCGACCCCCAGATTGCGAGTCGAGCGCCCTAACCACCTGGCCATGGCGGCCCAAAGTACCTACGAAAAAATGTTTATAGATTTACGCACTGCAGCAAAGATTTCGAGTTTCCTTCACTTGAAATATATTCTCCCACAGCAAACTGTTTTATTTCACTTGTATATTATTAGTGCTTCCACAAGTTCCAGTTAAAGTTAGTGACATACGAACGTATCCATCGTGGATGCATGTCTCCCTCCACGATGGATAGATAGATATTTAAATACTAAATGTTATCTGAATCTCTTGAGGCTCTCTCTCCCTAGAAAACTAATGCAACCGTCAAGTTTTATAATAAGAACAAAAGTGCTTGGACTCAAATGTGTTAACAAATCTTATAAATGTACCTTATTTCATAAAATTGTCAAACATGACGAGTATAAGAAGACCATTTACAAACTGAATTTTAACTATGCATCGTGTTTAGCACTGTTAGAGAGAATATATGCACCCACCGCTACATCGTGAGAAGCACTTTGCACGCATGATAAATTAGATAGTTGGTGTTCTAGCCTGCGCATCGCGTGCTAGTTTCATACCTTTCAAATTTCATGTTTCTAGAAAGCTGTTATAACTGATGTCATCACCTTTTCATGAGCCGTCACGCAAAGTTTACGGATTAGTCTGACAAAATATGTAACGCCATGCTATCTGACACATACAGCGATCATGTTCCCGCTGGTGGCGTTAAACACTTGTATACTTCCTACCCTTATATCTCAGATTTTCTGTTACGTTTTGCCATTTTATAAATAAGTTATATACTCGCATACATACTGAAAAAAAAAAGCGATTTATCTTGTATGAGTCATACTTTACTTCTCAGAAGAAATAAAATAAGTAATAAACGAAAATGGACTGGAATAAATTAATTACACAATAATGCTTTTTTTTGCCCCCCCCCCCCGCATGTATATCGAAAATATTAGGTCTAAACAGCTAAAGTGTAATCCTCTTTTTCAACACTGTTTAGCTAACGACAAACTCTACAGTCTCTCTGTTCTCAGAATCACTGCTTGATGTTTGTAATCATTTTCGTTTTCCAACTGGCTGAATTCCCTGAAAAGACTACGTCAGTAAGCACTATCTAGTTCATGCCTCGTGAGTTGGACACCAAAGACACGTGCCAGGATTTCCAACATACATACGCCCTCTGTTGGACAATGTAGTTAAAGGAACGATAAATGCCAGTGAACAGTTTTTTCACTTAATGATAAAAGTAGTGATACACTGACTATAGTAACGTAAGCTATAATTTCAGAGATAGTTACATTCTGGCATGCTTGTCCCTTAATTTGTTTGAGGAGAATACACATATGAAATGATCTATGTATTAATTGTTTGTTTTTCTTTATATTTATCAAGCTGTTTCTCATAATCTTTGTGTACTGATTGGTTGCTAAAAACGGTAAAAGAGAATAATTTCTTTTTTTTTCTCAACTTAGTCAGGTCGAAGGAGGGGAGGGGAGGGATGGACTCATCAAAGAAGCTCCGTTCCACAAATCAATAGTGGTTGTCATGAATACGCTACTGGGTGAAATGCCATTTCATACGATAAAAGTTTCCCCAAACTAATTAACTTAAAATATAAAACTACTTATTTAAATTTCTTATTGAATAATGATAATAAACATTAAAAAATGATTTCATCTGTATTATTTTTTTCTCTAAGTATTCATGTAAAACACATGAAGCCCTAGACATTTCAATTATCCAGGAACTCATATTTAAAAAAAAAATTACTGTTACTTATTGTTTGTTGAATTCCTATCATTGTGGATCTTCCTTGTGAACTATATAACGATATACATCCTCCCTCTTCCCCTTCTCGTTTTCCCTACCACAAAGAAATTTAGTTGTAGCCGGGCTGGCGGGCGGGGTTAATCCAATTAGAGCAAAGTATAGTTGGAATAACTGAATTAAAACGCCTTCGCAACAGATTACGGGCAGTATCGTAAACACTATTTTTTTTTCCGAATGTTAACTGATAATAAATCTAGGATTTACTTTGGAATGATGTTACGCTAAGTTGAAGGCGGGTGATTGACGCACTAAATTCACGGAATTTGTCTCTGTTTATCGAATACAATGGTCTTAGTTAAGCCTAAGTATTTGAATTTACAAAAGTTAAATGAACTCAACTGTCTACAAGATCTGATGCAACAAAACCATTTTCCCACACTATACGTGAATACTAAGATTTTATTTCTCACATACTGACATTTTTACTCTTTGTTCTGGACTTTGGAAGACTGTTGACTATAAAGTCACTGTTATAACATTTCTAACCTAAACTCAGGATCTTCCATTTTGACATTTTTTATCTTTGTTCTAGACTTTGGAAGACTTTTGACTATAAAGTCACTGTTATAATATTTCTAAACTATACTCAAGATCTTACATATTGACATTTTTACTCTTTGTTCTGAACTTTGGAAGACTGTTGACTATAAAGTCACTGTTATAACATTTCTAACCTAAACTCAAGATCTTCCATTTTGACATTTTTACTCTTTGTTCTAGACTTTGGAAGACTTTTGACTATAAAGTCACTGTTATAATATTTCTAACCTATACTCAAGATCTTACATATTGACATTTTTATTCTTTATTCTGAACTTTGGAAGACTTTTGACTATAAAGTCACTGTTATAACATTTCTAACCTATACTCAAGAACGAATGAAACAGACTCTCAGCTTATGTCGACCCCCTCCCCCAGTGGTACAGAAACAAAAACAACCTATTTTATAAAAATATATTAAGACAGTCTTACGTTACAAGAATAAAATCGTTGCCTTTAATAATTCTTAGAAGTCGTAACCAACGTTTCATTGGAATAAACCTTTGTTTGTTTGTTGTTAAGCTCAAAGCTACACAAAGTGCTATCTGTGCTGTGCCTACCACGAGTATCAAAATCCGGTTTTTAGCGTTATAAGTCTCCAGACTTACCGCTAAGTCACTGGAGGGCTTGTAATATCCTGAATTTCACATTGTTTTTGAGCGATTTTAAACCTTTATTGCACATTATATTTATTTAGTGTATAATAACATTCTCTCTTCGGTAGACATACTGATAAAATATGGCCTGAGATCATACTTTCTAAGAAGGAAGAATTTTTAATACTATTTCGATTACAATCTCCTCTTGAAGTCTTATGAACCGTTTTAGGTTGAACGTTACCCAAAGCTATATTGGACTTTTAATGTCTACTGATGATCTGTCAAGTAATATGCCACATGTATCGAAATTGTAAATCGCGATTCCATCTTTGGCTTCCATTTCTTGAAAAACGACAAAACCTTGAGAATCATTATTTAAAAAAAAGAGGTTCACATTTCCAAAAGTGACTCCAGAATATTCTATTGGAATTATTTTTCATATTTGTAACAAGCATAACTAAATAAAGCTCATCCTTTAAAATGTTTGCTTTATATTGGAAGAAAACATTTGTAGTGTTATTTTACATGGGGAATGGTGAAATACTGTTTACATCCTTAATAGATGTTAAGATATGTTAACATCCTTTATTAAATGTAACGTGGAGGAAAACTGCGTTACAGTATTTATATATATATATATATATTTCACGATCATAGTTTAACATGAGAGATTCAATTGTAAGTGCTCCCTACGTTTGGCTGCCTTACAGTAACTATATATATATATTTCAAAACCACAGTTTAGGGATAATATTGTTTAACATGAAAGATTCACCTGTAAGTGCTCCCTATGTTTTCAATTATGGTTTAAGACGCGCTGACGGTTTTTGTACCATAGTACTCCGTGTCATTTTTCAAACGGGAAAACGTTTTTGCGGCATTACTCTGCTGTCAACTGTTAACACGGACATAAAAAGTTTGTCAGTACTGTGCAACTTGATGCAAATAATGCGTCTGATATGTGCAATTTCCTCTGATGCAAAACGTAGTGGCGAACGGTTAGCACTAGAAATTTAGTTTTAACCAAAAGATCAATGTAATCGACTCTTAAGCTATTTAGTAGTATATCATTTTGTATATTCTTGTTTACTAGCTGGTTGAAAGTTACGCATATGATCCAGTAAAAAGTAGCTTTGTGTCACTCTACACACTAGTTATGTTTTTCCTATATTTCATTTTATGTTCTATTGAAGTGTGCATTAAAAACGTATAGTGAAAAACTGAAAACATAACAAAATCAGGAAGGATAGCTGGTATAGCAATAAAAACACCAGGACATTGATTGCATTCCGCATGTAAAGGAATGCCACCCTAAGAATGAGTCACTGCCCCTAGTTCTAAGCGAATAGTAAACCCTCAGCACAGTTATATTTTCTGTGACCCCCACCACCATACTCTCCTCCCCTTCGAGCTGCCTTTCTTTACATTCTACGTCCTGCTTCAGTGGCAGTATTCTATACGTTTCCTGCTTTGCTCGTCTCCGTTCTTCAAAAACTTAGGCTTCCTGGTATGGCTCCGTTGACAGCAGGGGGTGCTGCATAACCAGGGTCTAGTACAAGGTCCGATATTATTTTGCTCCTACGGACCGTACATATTAAAAACAAAAGCAATGTGCAGTGTTTTTATTATCTCGCTCTCCAGCTGTTTCGACTTTCCACAGAGACTAAAGGAAACAGTATTTATAACTTGGCTTGCAAGGCTTTCTTGTGATGTTAGGATATTTCAGAAAGTAAAAGAATGTTATCCGTATGTCAAAATCAGGAAAAAACTACAAAAAGAGCAAATAATTTTCTGGATTGTTGACATGACATAAAGCAAACGTTTAGCAAGCTGTAATGCTAATACTTTGAAATATAATTTATAATTAATTAACAACTTTGCGATACTGTTTTTGTTTTATCTTATTTCTTCACAAAAACTGATAATTTTTGAAGAGTTAGAAATCGTTCTCAAAATGCGGCGAATTTCGTTAAGAGGAATAACGCGCTTAAATTTCAAGCACACTTTGTCATTTACATATTTTTGATGTTATGGCCTATTTTGACACTGCCGCCAAGACCGTCTTAGGTCGAGGTTAATCGCAACCTTCAAGCAATCATCTCGGATAACCAACATTAAGATGATGATGAATATGCAAACGGACTCATCACTCCGACTCGCTATGTCATTAAAAACAGGGGAGCTTCTGAAGAGGATCAATAAAGATCTTAGCTCTCTTAGTCAAAGGCGTTGGGATTCCATTGAAATTCCTGTTAGCCACAATATCGGCACATGAAATAATGATGTTCAGACAGAAAACTAATGCCTTCGTTCAGACTATACTGTTCTGTCTTAAAGGTCTCGTATTATTGAAATTCCTCGTGAGTACCTATTTAAGTTATAGGTTACGAAGATGGTCAACTGAGGTTGTAAACTGCAAGCTGGAAGAGTGTATGAACTTAGAAAATATAAAAGTTCGAAAGCCTTGACGATAATGGAACCTACTAAATTTCATTTTGCATATCTGATAAATGGTTTTACAACTTGGAAGCGACAGATAATATAAATTGATCATACTTTTTGTCATTAGCTTGGCAGCATTATATGAAAGCTATTAAGACAAAGATACGACAACTGTGTATACTATGTATGAATATATATATATATTATAACTCAAAATGATTTCCATTTTAAAGATCTGAGGGTATATAGTTGAAATAAAAACTACTGATAAATATGAAATAGTTACATATCTTTCTTTTTAATATTAAGAAAAAAATATCAGTAATTTAGATATTTCTAATTTAACTTCTGTCGAAAACAAAATTAATTCTATTAAACACACTCACAGTTCATTTTTTACAAGTGCAAACGTAATTGTGGTTCAGTTAGTTACTTTTGGATTATTCCTTGATTTAAACACTAACGATTATAATTTATCATATTGCAAAAAAAATATTATTTTAAGATCAAACACATGGACTCATGGTATAGTAACTTGTATGGACATTTTGGGAGATAATAATGTCTAACTTCTTCCTAAATGTAAAAATGGTTTCAAGAAAGATTAAAATAACATTTTAAGTATTATTAATATTCTTTGAAAAAATTCAACGGGTATCTTCAATGAAATAATTTTTTGTGTTATATATATAATATTCTTCTCGAAGAAACCGACACAGTATTCGCTGATTTAGTCATGACAGCTTGATAATTCACGTTTCATTCATTCCTTTCTGTTGAATGATGTTTAGACAAATTCTTCTCGATATCTCTTGGTAATCATATTATTTATGAGTAATACACTTTTGTCAAGTTTAACCACAATTATGCACCTTAATTCTCCTTGTTCTGCTTTAGTGAGAGGTTAAATTCACTACTTAATGGAAAATCAGACTTGCAATAGATAATATATGTATGTACCCCTCACCCCCCATTCATACAATTTATAGAACTAACAAGATAAGATACATGTAATTCCCACAATTTATACAATTAAATATATCTTATCTTCTTAATTCTATAAATTGTATGAATGGACAGAATTATATATATATATCTTATCTTCTTAGTTCTATAAACTGGATAAATGGGGGAAATTAAATACATCTTATCTTGTTAGTTCTATAAACTGTATGAATGGACAGATTTATATATATATATCTTATCTTCTTAGTTCTATAAACTGGATAAATGGAGGGAATTAAATACATCTTATCTTGTTAGTTCTATAAACTGTATGAATGGACAGATTTATATATATATATCTT
>NW_013665611.1:681103-688906 GCF_000517525.1 Limulus polyphemus
TTCCCCCATTTATCCAGTTTATAGAACTAAGAAGATAAGATATATATATATAAATCTGTCCATTCATACAGTTTATAGAACTAACAAGATAAGATGTATTTAATTTCCCCCATTTATCCAGTTTATAGAACTAACAAAATATATGTAATTCCCTCCATTTATAGAATTAAGAAGATAAGATATATTTAATTTCCTCCATTCATACAATTTATAGAACTAAGAAGATAATATATATATATATAATTCTGTCCATTCATACAGTTTATAGAACTAACAAGATAAAATATATTCATTCATACAGTTTATAGAACTAACAAGATATATGTAATTCCCTCCATGCATGCAATCTGTAGAACTAACAGGATAAGATATATTTAATTCCCTCCATTCATACAATTCCTAGAAGTAGCAAGATAAGATATATTCAGTTCCTCCATTCATACAGTTTATAGAACTAACAAGATATATGTAATTCTCTCCATGCATGCAATTTGTAGAACTAACAAGATAAGATATATTTAATTCCCTCCATTCATACAATACCTAGAAGTAGCAAGATAAGATATATTCAGTTCCCCCATTCATACAGTTTATAGAACTAAGAAGATAAGATGTAATTCCCTCCATTCATACAATTTATTGAACTAACAAGACATATAAACTTCCACAATTCACACAATTTATTGAACTAACAAAATAAGATATATGCACTTCCCCAATTCATACAATTTTTAGAACAAACAACATATCCGTAACTTTCCTTCATTCATACATCTTATAGAACTAACAAGATAAAATTCCCTCCATTCATACAATTTGTAGAACTAATAAGATATATAAGATATATTTAATACCCAATCATACAATCTATAAGACTGAATAGATATGTGTCATTCCCTATTCATATATTCACAGTATTAACTTGATATGACATGTGTAATTTTTTCTCACACATTCATTAGGTCTAACTACAGATAAAGTATGTACCATTTCCACTCATACAATCTATATGACTAACTAAATATGATATATGTCATTCCCCATTCATACATTCTGTAGGACCAACTACATAAGACATATGTAAATCCACATTCATAGAGTCTAAAGGACTACAAAAGATGTATCTAATTCCTCATTCATGCAATACTTGTATGAATTTTGTAACTGCTTTTTGTTACAAACAAAACTTCTCTGCTCTATCCTTTTCTGATGATTCGTCATTTTTATAAGTCTTTACCTTCGGATACATTCGGTGTAAACCTTATCTACGTGTTTTTGCCACCCTTTTTTGCCTTTCGACGTTCATTATTATTAGTTACTACATAAGAAATTTCATATCCACGAGCTCAATACATCAAATCAAATCATGTTTTTAATACCCTTATCAGTAAATCTTTTAAAGTTCATTTTTAAACATATATTTGTAAATCAAAGAAAGCATGAGCATTTTAATGATGAGTATAGCTTATAGATATTTCGTAACACACACATTCATATCACAAGTTCTAAAAATGTAGTGTTTTTGTACCGAAGATCTCAAAGAAAACGTATTTGCGAAATTAAGTACGACCGTTGCTAAAGGGTTTCAGTACTTATTAGTTGTCCAAATCACTTATTAGTTTCATTAAGATAAATGATAGTTTGAGGAAAAAACACACATTAAACAGGGGTAATTTTAAAATACTAAATGCATTCAGCGACTTAATATAATGATCCCTGGAAAATTAACAGATAATTACTGTTGCTGGGAGATTATTGGATGATTATTGTTACTTACGAATTAACGGATACTTACCGTTAGTGGTAATAAAGCTAATAATTACTGTTATTATGTGATTAACAAGTGATTACAGTTAGAGCTCGTTTAGAACCTACAAAATAATATAATGATTCATAGAATTATTACAGTTTTTCCCTGCAGCTTTTCCTTGGTATGAATCAATGTTATACCAGAACTACTATCTATGTATATACGCTTTCGAAGAACGATTTTTCAAGCGGCACACTGGTTACATACATTAATTCAACCACAAAGTTCAAGAAGTACCAAGCTGTTTTGTTACTCGAAAGTTTGAAATCAACAACAACATCCTATCTAATTGGCTAAACATGTCAAATCAGTTTTATTATTTCTGTAGTTGTAATTGCATGAGCTCTAAACGATGAGTGAGTCAGGTGGAATGGTTCGAAAATACGAGGGTGTCCAAAAAAGTCTGGAACCATAGGTGATTTGCAGCTTTTCTTAATTTCAGATACGTGACTGATTATGGCGCTGTCAAAGCATGAGAAGGTCGAGTTAATCTTGCAGTGTGACAGAGAAGGTTGGTCCCAGCGGAAGGATGCTGACAAATTTAATGTACGCCATTCAGAGAGAGAGAGAGAGAGAGAGATGTTGGAAAGTTGCTAGCTAAATTTCAGGAGACTGGCATGCATGTGTAAACCATATTCAATGACAAGAATATGCTTCGCAGTGTTCAAAGAGAATGGAAATACCGTCTCCAAACTTGTTTCGAATTACACATTCGTGGAACACATTCTGTAAAATTCGTTGAAGCGCCTATGGTTCCAGACTTTTCGGACACCCTGTGCCCCGCTGGCTTTGAAATGTTTAACTGAAGAATGCTTTTGTGGATGTCTAGAAATAACGACCGAAACGACGTCCAGTCAAAGATTTATAAGGTAAGCAAGGTCCACACAAAACTGACTGACATGCATGTTAACTCAGTTTAAGAACCTGTTTCTATTTAAAATACAAAATAAACAGAATGAATTATACGCTACACCTCGCATATCGTATATAAATTCTTTGAAATAACCATCTTCATTCGATCATTTTATTTGAACAAGATGTGACGAACCTATATCGCCGATACTGCTGACAATTTAACTTACCTGTCTTTTAATCGTTTTATTACGATAGTCGAAAATCATAGATATCGAGAGGATTTAGATGTATCAAAAATGCAAACATTTTATTTACTTCAGCACCATAACCATTTTTAGGTCTAGGCTAGATATCTCAAATCAGTAGATACTTGGCATTTTCAACCTGAACACCACCTTATGCGCACATGGGCGAAACGGCCAGGACAGAGACATATACGGTTCAGGTATACAGATGGAAAGTAGCCAACCAGTCAGCAGCACCATCTACCCAAAATTATCCAAAATATATTTATCGTAAGCTCTGTCATTCCATTTATCGATGCACACCCAAAAACAATCAAGCCTGACGTTCACGGATTCAGTTTAAAAATATCTGGTAAAATAATACACTATGAATTTGGTGTTTACTACACTCCTTGTAAATGTCTTAGTTTATCTGATTATTTATCAAGAATACTTGTGTTATAGCTTACTTACATAGCCTTTTTCGAATTTTGGTCGAGGAGCAACTTGTTTGTTTATATTGTAGCTACGCCTAACAAAGTTTAGAAAGGTCGATCTAAACGGTTGTGAATCTCTTGAAACTAGATGCAGTTTTAACACAGTACATCTTCTAGTTCTGTGGAACTGATCAAACATAAGTTTAATAGTGCTGAAGCATAAGTAAACTGTGCTTTCTGAAGAAAAAGTAAATGTTAATAACACCCACGCTTTTGTATATAAAACTTAAAATAAAAATCACTGGTATGTACTACTCGCTTAAATCCTTCGATGAAAAATTCTAATGAATGTTTATTAAAATATCATCTGTTGTCAGATAAATAAATGGGTAAAATGGGAATAGAGAGTAAGCAAAATACCATGTAGCAATGAAGTAATTATATCTGAAGCATGTGCTTAGATTCTATCTTCTGGGAGTGAAACCGAAACTAATTCAGAAACTTATCTAGTTTCAGGGTCACAAAAACAGATTTGTTTTGTACAACAGTCGTGATATTCTACTAGATCAAGATTTCCATCTGCTTTATCACAGTGCATGGTATAAAATAACTCCATGTATGCTCTCATTTCCGCACGAGGTATAGTAGACCACGACTCAGAGTTTAGTCCCTAATGAACTACCGCCCCTCCTCCGTCACGGCGATAACTTCACACTGAGGTTTCCGCTAAGCTAACAGAGATTTTATCGGCTACTCAGGGGGGAAAAAACCCAAATGGCTGTTTGCTGCATGCAACGATATAAATAAGCGATTCTTCAGTTTCAGTTACTCTCTTGGGAGTTTCGAATAGTCTGGGAACTGGCAACAAGCTTGCACTCTGACTTCCAAGAATTTAGCTGCATTAACCCAACGTAAGTGTTTCAGCAAAACTACAATTTGTCGATACATTAAATCAAAAGAGCTTGGACAAGCGACTGGAATTATGGGATAAATCTTCTCAGTATGTACCCGAAGAAATAAATATATCAAATTTAATCTGTTTCTTCGCTTTTTTTGTTTAAATACATTTTGAGATTTATAGACTTATTCATTCGGTTAATATGATTTCCCGTACTGATTTTATTTAAATCATTTTAAAACAATATATTTTTTTCTATCTGTAGTAAGTATTCTATCCATTTCCTAAAATGCACTAAAATTAAGATAAATGACACAGAAAATGTATGAAACAGTATTCGAAAGGATAACATAACAATGTTCATATAATCCAATTACGGGGCTCCTGATATAGAACTGGAAGTCAACCGTATAATGGTAAATTCTGTAAAAAGGAAATTGTGCATCATAAAAGAAATGAATTGATCTGTGTGTCCTGACTCAAAGAAGGATTTAACTGTTAATGAAAATTTATGGTTAGTTGTATTAGAATCTTCGGTACAATCATGATTTGAGAGACAGTACAAAATCCTTTCGTTTTCTTACATGATCGCTGTTTAAAGATACTACACTACTTCCCCATAAAAAAACCAGAGATCCTCAGCAAAGAAATGAAATTAATAGCATTGATTTTATTGCAGGGTTTCTCGTCTGATGGCTTCATCTAAAGCTTTACGTTCCTCGTGGAAAGCTATAAGTTACAGTGGTAATCATTATTTCTTCAATAATGAATTTTTGTTGCAGAGAAACAAAATGAATATAAAATACAATTAAAATCGCAAAACTGTTATTTGTGTACCGATTCAATCGTTATAAAAGTTGAGAAAACGTATCACAGCGATTTTACAGATGTTCCAAAATGTTTCTTTACAGACAAATTAATACTGAAATGCAAATATATATTGTGTAATATTAGCACTTGTTCATTCACAGACATAATGTGTTTCAGTGCTACTTTATTCTTCAAGTTGTTGAAATATTATCAGGTCCACAACAAAAGAAACCAGAATTCATACCTTAGAGCATTAGTTTGTTATGAATTTTGCGCAAAGCTACACGAGGGCTATCTGCGCTAGTCGTCTCTAATTTAGCAGTGTAAGACTAGATGTAAGGCAACTAGTCATCACCACCCACCGCCAACTCTTGGGCTACTCTTTTACCAACGAATAGTGGGATTGCCCGTCACATTATAACGCCCCCACGGCTGAAAGGGCGAGCATGTTTGGTGTGACGGCGATTCGAACCCGCGACCCGCAGATTACGAGTCGAGCGCCCTAACCATCTGGCCATGCCGGGTATACCTTGGAGCGATTGAAATACTAAAATGCAAAGAGGAAAAAAAGGACGAAGTGACAGTTAACGCAATTTCACTGAAGAACAGATATGTTTTATGTTTCTTTTCTTTGCACACGTTATTTTATAACACACAGCATGAACAAAAGTCTTAGCAAAATACTGTTGAAGAGGGGACCCATAATAGTATCATTTTGGGATCCCTGAGGAACAACAACAACAACTGAACTGTTTTTGTAAGTCAAAACGTAAAGTGATGACCAGATTTACATCACATCTGTGGTTATTAAACTAGTTTGTTTTGAAGGACATGAACCCTCCAGCTGATATTATCATAACGGCGTTTCGTGATGATACAAAAATGTGAGGAATTTGTTTTAGTTTTAACGTTTTGCCCTGTTATTATGTTAATAAACGTGAACACTATATAATGCTTAAGATACTTTAGTTTAGAATTATATCACTCTTCGTTATCCTTAAGCTCATTCCAAGTTTTATGGCGGAAAGTACTAAGCTCTTACTTGCAGATACTGTAATAAAAACTGTGCACTTCTCGACAACTGACACAAACAACAACGGGATAAAAAAGGTGAAAAAAATCACCTACGTCGACCGACATTGTATCACGGGAACTCGTATCTAATACTTTTACTACTCACAAACTTGTGACAGAATTTATAGATACATCTGACAAGGACATTCTTTTACCTATGTTAATTTTTGTCTTTATCAAAGCAACCTATAAATTTACATTAGCACGTTTCAGCGTTGCTAGAGCCAAAGTTATCACCACAGAAATGCAACATGGACTACTACTTTTGCTATAATCTGGAGTTTCCCTACTATGAAAATACAAATTCAGGTGCTGAAACACACAAAACAAAATATAACTAATTGCAGAAGATTACAGTTTAGGTGCTGTACCACAGTTCATCTTCCCAAGCAACACTATAATAAAGTCAACCTACAGTATTATTACAAGAGTATCGTATCGTATTGATTCTTCACCGGTCACTAAGGAATTTCGCAAGGGAATTCCATGTATTAATACTTCCTGTGTCTTTATAATACTTGACGTGTCATTACCGATCGGGCATAATATAAACCAAATAAACATAAGCAGATGTTAAGTTTGAACTATGTAACAAAAAATAAATTTCTTTTTTTTAATTAAAAGCGTCGAAATAATCTCGATTTTCAAAACTTCAGTATCCAAGTGCATAAATAGGTTTGGAAAATCTTTTATATTTAGTTTATTCTCAGTATTACACAGATAAGTAGCTTGTGGAAGAACGAATTTCATGACCAACTGAACATGGATTCGAATTTACAGAACGTAAAAATTCATCCCAAATGGAGCGTCTTATCTGGATATTCGGATATTCCGCTCGAGTGAATTTTGCATGGCGGTGTAATCTTTACTTGCACGTGTATTCCACATATTTTTTGTTTAACCACCTGAGAAACCACCACCAGTGTCATTTTTCTTTACTGGAAATATATATATATATATATATGTTTGTATAAGCTAATAACAAATAAAAAGAAATTATCATCTCTTCAGTCACATCATTCGGTAATAAATAGAGATATATATAAATTAACAAGTTATACGTCTTACAACGGTACGAAATAGACATGTCCTTGCTAAGTCATATAAAATGTAAAGGTTTTATAGCATGTGTGTTACAACACATAAAATGGACATGTCCTATCTAAAGCATACAAATGCAAGTTTTATAAGCATTTAAAAAGGATATGTTTTACGGCATATAAAATGAACGTGTTTTATGGCTTATAAAAGTTTCGGAGCATATAAAATGAACATATCATAGAGCATATATAAAGTGATCATGTCTTGAGCTATATATATATTAACTTTAATTTGTTGTGGAATATAAAGAGACACTTCTAACCGGATATAATATTCACTTGTACAACGGCACGTGTCTAAACGTAGAGATTCAAAAGTTAAATTAGTTTTAGCTAACCAGAAATATTACTGTAAATTTTTTTTTATTACAACCTAAATTTCTGGTGGTTTACTCCAGCTGTAGTTTTAGTCAGAAATGTTTATTAGAATTGTATGCTTTTTTAAAAGTTGCGCCTGTACTTAAGGATTTTGTTGGTTAATAAAAGTACAGTACATATTTTTTATTCAAATCAATTCCTACTGAATGCCCCCAGTGGCACATCGGTATGTCTACGGACATACAACGCTAGAATCCGGGTTTCGATACCCGTGGTG
>NW_013665611.1:689862-739740 GCF_000517525.1 Limulus polyphemus
AACAAACAAACAAACAAACAATCCTACTGAATGAGAACACATAAGCGATACTCTTTATAAAGTCGACACTTATAAATTGTTATATTTAAAAGAAAGAAAAATTACTGCTAATTTAAAGCTAATCTCAGAGTTACATTGACAAGTTTCTTATGAATTAGGCATAATATTACTTATGCGACTGAAACAGATGATCTACAGCTACTGATATAAACTATAATCCAAAATCTGAGTAAAGTACATTTCAGAACTTACCTTTTTCGGCTTGACTACTTCCGTATTCCATGACTTCATCACGATCACGAACAGCTACAAAATAAATGTTTTTTTTATTAAGATATACAATTTTCCAAGTTATTTGCAATTCTAAAATTTGTAGCACGAGCCTGAGCTCCGACCTTCGAATTCAAGATTAAACAGAATCTCTCAGTGCTAGTTTCATACTTTTAGCTGTAACGGTGCCTACTTTTAAAAGTGTTACAATGTAAGATATATTGAAAGATATATGAAGTCTCTTCACTTTAAACATAATTATCTGCTAATAAACATTTATGACAAAAAAGAAACTGATACACATAAAACATGGCCAGTTTTCACTAATCTTACTTTTGTATATGTCAAAGCAGTTCAGAAAACATTTTAAACTGTAGCAATATTTTGCTTTTATTCATTAGTAAAATGTTTAGAAACTTTGGTATCTATACTCATAAATTTCTGTAAATAAAAAAAACTAACCAACAGCTGATTTTGCTTTAAGTCTTCACTAGGCCAAAGTTTTTTGAGCAGACAAAAATATTAACTTTAACTTTAACGTCTCTTTGATAACTGGAGATGATCTTATGCTGTTAATAATAGTACAGGCAGATGTTTTTATAAAACAATTTAGTACAATTAACTGTATTAATGTAACATAACAAATTCAACTTCTAAGTTTGCCCTGTATAATACCTCTTGTTTGCTAAGTTCTTTTTATCCTCTATATCTGTACGTGTTGTGGGATTAATTTCTGTGTCAATTCTTTTCACAGATTTTTCAAATGAAAGTGGCAGGTTAATTTCGATTAATTCGGGCCTATTTACACGCTAATAGCCAGCTCACTGGAATTATATAAAAATCTTAAAAATTGGGAGTGCTTTTTACCGAACTGTTTTTTAAACAGAGGTCTGAAATAATTTATTTTCATCATTAAAGTAGTAGCATTAATATTCAGGTATCCATTATTACAATAATTTATCTGCTTCAGTGTTTTATTTTTTCGTGTTTCGTTTCTCAAAATACCAAAAGTTTTAAAAATATTTATTTATGTGTATTAAGCTTTGTGCTTCATAACAAACAACATCTAACGTATCTTTCACTGAATTTAATAGACTAATTATATTTATGAAATAATGAAAATTTTACCAAACGTTTTTCAGAGAAAACTAAAATTTCTTCTATTGGAAAATAAGTTGCTTAAATCTAGAAAAATATTTTCTTTTTTCTCTACAGAAGCTCTATCGCAGATAACTTGTAATTTTAAAGTGTTTTGTTTTTAACGTATAAACCTTTTTTTTATATTAAATTTTTGTATTCAATAACGGGCTTCTCCAACTTTTACATACTTTAAGTCAAAAGACCAAAAATTATCCTTGATGTAAATGCAATTTTTTAAAATAACTCATTGTTTTCATAAAGCTGTTCCAAAATCTTGTGTAAAGAGTTAATTTCCGATAAATTCTCCGCAGGGTTCCTCAGAATTCTTGTTAATCAATATAATGTACGCTTAACAACGAATTACATTAAATCGTACCTAAAACTTAATTGTAGCTTTTTTTAACTTTCCTAAATCATTATTTTTTGTCTTCTGGTATAAGATATGTAATATTATTTTCGTATTTAATGATCAAGGCTGCTACTTTTATAACTTTCTGGGAAATGCTTTCTTTATCCTTTGACTTTTTTTATTAGGTGTTTGGAAAAAAATATGTTATCTTTTATTTTGCCTCGTAACATATTATTAACGTTCTTAAGCTAGGAACTACACTAACTCTAGTAATTTTTTTTAACCTAACCCTGTGATCACAAGGCACTGTTATTAATAAAAGATTTGTTTTGCTTTAAGTCTCGCGCAAAGCTGCACGAGGGCTATCTGCGCTAGCCGTCCCTAATTTAGCAGTGATAGACAAGAGAAAAGACATCTAGTCATCACCACCCACCGCTAACAATTGGGATACTCTTTTATCAACGAATCGTGGGATTGACCGATCCATCATAACGACCCACAGCTGAAAGTGCGAGCATGTTCGGTGACGGGGATTGGAACCCGCGATTCTCAGACCGAGTCAAGCGACCTAATAAGAGATCTCTCAGTTATGTACACTATTAGGTTTATTTACTGTATTTGTTGAAACAGTCAACAGTATCATTTTAACCACCTTAAATGTTTGTAAATTACTTAAAAACCACACATCTTAAACATTGAGTTATCCAGGGGCAGCTAGTCTGTTGATTCCTTCAGCTGATCTATGTAAAACAGGTTTTATTTAAAGTGTCCTGCATATATTAGCATCTTATGTTTCAAAAAACCTCCTATGAAGGAAATGATAGGAGGAATACACTTTAATGTTTTTTGTTTTTTTTTAATTTCCAGAGAGCAGTAGCTAAATGTAAGTGAAGAAAGCTAGAAAATAATAGTACAGTTTAAAACATTAATAGGGTGTATATGTCTGAAGTACGGTATAATAAATAATATATTTTTTTTGCATTTTCAGGGATCTTTCATATAGTTTAGGCACAGTAAAAATACAATGTTTGATCATTTCGTTATTCAGGCGTCTGCTATATATTGGAAGAATTGAGAAATCGGAGAACGAAATGGGTAAAGTAGATGAAAGAAAGAAAAAAAACCAAAAACTCATTTTAAATCACACAAGTATACAGTGTTAAATCAAAAACAACTTGTTAGAATACGATCCATGTACGTAGTATTAAAAACAACTAATACAATAAGTTATACATAGAGTATTACAAAAATTACAGCTTCTTCTTACACGAACATATGTAAGTAATAGTTAATACAAGTCGATATGTTATATACTTAACGTTCTGTTTCTTGTTTATCAGGATCCAGTTGATCACCGTATCATACATGTAATGCTTTTCTGTAACAATTTCATGAACTCCCCCACCCTTTTTTTTCCTAATTATAAATTTCAATCAGTATTGATATTTATTTACAAGGAAAAACTCTGGGTATTTCCTATTTGATCATGTTTTACATCTTAAGATAGTTTAAACAATAGAATAAGTAAGGACAATGTGTGTCTAAGTACTTCAGTAAAGCTGATAATAAATCTAACCTTTCATTCGTATCTCATTCATTGGGACTTCAGGCTCAATGAGTTTCCAAGATTTTAAATCTAAGCAAATCGAGTTAAATAAAATAAAAAACTGAGACAATGAGTTGCTCAACAACTAAATCGATATCATGAACATTTTTCAGTGTTTACCTAGCCTTTCAACCTATTACTCCTCTCTTTTCCATCTGCAATAGCAGCACAAGAAAGCATCAGAAAGAAATGCAAGTTATACAATAAAATTATTGTATATTTTACTAACTAAAAACTTTTAATCAAAAGAAACTGGTCGTATTCTCAAGGTTTCCAACACGTAGTAGCTGTAAGACCCCTTCTTTCTTCTTTGTGTATTTGGAAGCAAGATCGGCAACGAAGCAAAATCGAAACCAGTTTAAAAACAGTCCAAGATATGCATGCAACAACGTGCATGCGTGTTTACAGTAGTGAATGTAGTTTTCAAACAAACACGAAAGGAAAGTGTAGTGTATTGTAGACACATGATTACATCCTTCAAATTCTCATCAAAATAATCCGAAATCTCGTACAGTGTCGTCTATAATCCGCCTTCCAGTTACATAGAATATCTCACTCTGCTGACACTCCCTCTGAGGGTGCCACATGTGCGGCAGTTCACATTGTGACAGCAGAGCGTATAGTAGGTTTCATAAAAATAGAGATATCTAATGCGCTCCAGAAAAAAGCTTTGGCTAGTGAATAATAAATAATAATAAAAATACAGAAATTTTTATAGGAAGTTTTTTTTTTAATAACACCACTAGCAACGTCTAATTAATAACCAATATTTGATAAACTTTTCGGGAGTTATTCATTTGTTAAAGAAATAGCAAAGCAGTAGAATAACTTAAAATCATACTATAATACGCTGTTAGCTTTACTACACAACCTGATGATGATTTAAGGGCGTTGTTACCTGTTTTGTGTTTTTAAATAAAAGTTTTAATATCCATATTAGCCGTCTCTACTACATGAATATTTATTTTAAGTGGGTTCCTCGTCATCATGAATTTACTACGTAATGTTACTTAATACAGTTGAAACGGTCTTTTTGAGACTTGGATTTGTCTACTTTCTGTAGTTTAAGTGTACTTTTTTTCTTGTTTACACTATAGAAGGTTACATAGCTACAGTAGTTTCATTCTTAGTTGCGCTTTGTAAACCAAAATTGTTTACAGTTTGTGTTACCAGCTTATATGAAGCAAACTATCGTTGTTTTGTTCAAGTATCATCTGACAACTCGACTAGTCCACCTAAAGTGATATTTTTGGTTCCAGTTGTGTTATTACTTTCACTGCATCGTGATCAAAACCAAAACCTCGTGGGAGAAATAATGAGAACTTACAAAATTTAGAAATGTTCCTCGATAAATATGAAAGCTTGAAGAAGAAGAGGAAACCTCAACAACAGCAACCGGAAACCGGTAGTTAGTGTCGAACTATATAAAAGTGATAAGTGATTTGGTATCAATGATTTTGGCAAAGACATATTACTGTGGTTTTTCCAATTCCACTTTTTATTTTTAATAAACATTAATATTTGACTATAGTTCCTTATGTCATGTGAGTGCACTGGGCCGGCAGAAGCAATTTAACAATCAATAACGATACGTTCGAACACGCCAATTGATCGTTATTTGCAGAAATTATAATCCAGATCTACAAATGGAATTTTTTATGAGAAATGTATACATACAAGGAAATTATCAGACATTTGATAAAAGGGGCTCAACAATTCGAAGTTTGTGTTTATCTGGACATTGGGAATACCCGTCTTAACCTCTCAAATCTTAAGTTTGTTCATATTATATATAAATAACCTTCTGTCTAGAAAAGTTAACTTTTATTTCACTTGAGCAGACACATAACAAAGGTCGCTCGCCTAACGACTGAGTGGATAAACTTTACTTTTTTTGCTTTAGATAGAAAGTTACGGCAGTATGGTGTTTAAACAATATATTAAATAAACAGGCACAACTACATTGTGGTCAAAATTTGAAAATATGTATACACAGTAACAAAACGTTTCAAAAGGTATAGGTCATGATGAGGACTTTTAAAAAGCTGTAGATCATGATAACTGTAGATCATGATGAGGACTTTTAAAAAGCTGTAGATCATGATGGGGACTTTTTGACCGCAATGTTAAACATAAACACTCTCTCAAGAGCTTTAAAAATTATTACTGTATTTTAAAAATACAATAGAAATGGTTACTGAATAAACTAAAATTACTTTTGATGATAAAATTACTGTTGAAGAATAACATTTCAAACTCCTGTAAAAAACTAATATGTATACAATTCCAACATGCGTATCGACATCTTTGGCGCGTGCTTTTGGTGCATACTGTAGCTATCTATTACTAGCTATTTACAGTTAAAAGCATTTATTCTGGCTTGGGAGTATGAAAGATGGTGTAAATTCATCTCATTTCTTTCTGCAGGGTGCATACGCATGTTTGGCTTTATGTATTTTATTAAGAATTCGAACAAGATACCAAAAGTTAGGTTTTTTTCATTTTACAGGATGTGTTTTCATGGTTGACTCTATATTTTCAGCTAGAATATTTTACTGCACACAAAGTTCCCATAACCATGAAACGATTCGTGAGCTGATGACATTCTTTCATGTTATATAAAAAGGTTGGCACGAGAAACTGTTCAAAGATAAGATATAAAGGTGCCGAGTCGTGATCATCAAACTTGTGAGAAGTGATTAATAATTCAAGCTTCGATGCTCTGGTGAGAAAAGAGTTTTTTAAATATTAATTCTCTACATAAAAGAAAAGCAGTACAAATCAATTTTCTTCTACGTCTCCTTCAGTGCCTGTAAAACTAACATTTCAAAGTCTTATCTTTCTTGGATAGTCCACGTATAAAGTATAGTATATGTAGTTACTGGTGTTCGTATAAAGTACCTTGCATCTGTGCATAAATGTTGACTTGGAGCATTTTCAAATACACCAGCAAAGATGAGTGTCTGTGGATTTCAAATAAAACAACAAAAACAAGAGGTAGGAGGCTATTAAAGCCTACTCAAAGGTTAAAAGCCGCATGGGATAACCATGGAAGCTTCGTTTTGCAGGAACACAATATATGCTCTTAGAATTGGTTGATTTACTAGCTACGCAGTGGAGTCGAAAAGGGAATGCAGAACGGGCCGCCACAAATATACGTAATAAATGAATCTTTTCAAAGCTTAACAATGGGGTGTGTGGTTTGAAAAATTACAAAGGAATACACAGTGTAAAGTGACTGATATTTACCAGAGCGCCCTCTAATAAGCTTGTGAGTTGTTACGAAATATTTAAAGTGTGTTTGTATATACATATATATCATGTTGTAGTAGTATTAAATTTGTCACTTTCATTACAAATTAGCTTTATAATGTAAAATCTTATGATTGTAACATAGAAGGAATTTCCTTTACACTATTACATTTATTTGTGGGAAGTTTCCTTTTGGACGTCTTCACAGTCATGTGTAACAGAACTCTCAACTACTTTCTATGTGATTTCATACTAATTGAGATTTGTCGATGACAAACTTGCAGTTACGTTTCAACTGTGTTATTTAAGTTGTGTTAATGTATTGTTCTTCCTGGAAACGCGTACTTCCCTACTTTGGAATAAAGTCTTTAGAAATTACAGCTTTGTTGTGATGTTTCTTCCCGTTATCCATGCACGTAGGCAAGAAAGACGCAGCGGGTGTGATCACCTCCACCCCTACATTGCACCCTCAGACACCATGTGCGCCATTTTCAGCAAATATTACACCATTTTGCCGAGATGGCTTCGCCACTCATTCCCTTTTCATCCAAAAGTAACAGACCTCACTTATAGATTTCTGTCTATTACACTGTTCTCTCCCACATTCTTAGCGTGTTTTTTATATAATCATTTAAAATTTGAGATGAGACTTAATGACATCTGGTATTCAGAGTTACTAAAATATTATTCATGCAGCCCTTTACAAGAAGCCATTGAACCAGTTACGTATGTGGAGTTAGAAAAGTATTAGGAATTGTGGTTGTGTTTAATTCGCATTCTGTTGAAGTATTTCATGTTTTCTTAAATACACGTCCACCTGTATTTCTGTTGAAGTATTTCATGTTTTCTTAATTGCACGTCCAACCTGTATTGCTGTTGAGGTATTTCATGTTTTCCTAAATACACGTCCACCTATTTTGCTGTTGAAGTATTTCATGTTCTCCTAAATACTCGTCTACTTGTATTGCTGTTGAACTATTTCATGTTTTCTTAAATACACGTCCACCTGTACTGCTGTTGAAGTATTTCATGTTTTCCTAAATACACGTCCTCCTGTATTTCTGTTGAAGTATTTTATGTTTTCCAAAATACACGTCCACCTGTATTGCTGTTGAGGTATTTCATGTTTTCCTAAATACACGTCCACCTATTTTGCTGTTGAAGTATTTCATGTTCTCCTAAATACTCGTCTACTTGTATTGCTGTTGAACTATTTCATGTTTTCTTAAATACACGTCCACCTGTACTGCTGTTGAAGTATTTCATGTTTTCCTAAATACACGTCCTCCTGTATTTCTGTTGAAGTATTTTATGTTTTCCAAAATACACGTCCACCTGTATTGCTGTCGAAGTAATTCATGTTTTCCTAAATACAAGTCCACCTGTACTGCTGTCGAAGTAATTCATGTTTTCCTAAATACAAGTCCACCTGTATTGCTGTTGAAGTATTTCATGTTTTCCTAAATACAAGTCCACCTGTATTGCTGTTGAAGTAATTCATGTTTTCCTAAATACAAGTCCACCTGTATTGCTGTTGAAGTATTTCATGTTTTCCTAAATACAAGTCCACCTGTATTGCGACACCTCATATTTTCTTACGTACACTTCATATTTTATTCAGACAGTTCATGTTTTCCTATGTAAAAATTAATCTGCGAATTAGATAGATATTTTTGATGAGTTGATTATCAAATCCGGGACTTTCTTTTCTTATGTTCTGAATAGAGATTTGAACTCCTTGCGATATCTAGAATCTGAATTGCCTACCAGCGTATCCGAATTCACGCTAATTTCCAGGCTCTGAAGGCTCCTGTTTAAAATCCCACGCATGTTTCGCAAAACAAAATCCGGTTTATTAATTCTATACAATCGTTTTTTTTTGTTTTTTTTTTCTGCGGGTTTCGTGAGTTCTGCTCATAGTGATAGCCGATAAAGGCTCAGTGAAGCTTACCTGCCGAAGTCAGGTAGCTAAGTACGGTACCTGTTTGAAGTGTACGCCAATATGAAAAGTTCTACTATTCTGTGAATGAGGAACACAGTCCAGCAAACCCACGATTAACAGACTTAGTCCTTTATCACAGTAAATTTATTTATTCTAATTTAAATAGCGGGAACAGTGACATCCCTCTGTGGTTACCTAATCCCCAGAATTCGGTCTCATTCACTCGCAGACTGGGTGTAAATATTTAATGTTGTCCTGTGTATCTTTTGTACTTTATTGAAATAGTTTTTCCTGTGTGAACTTAATACTGTATTGCTGTTTTGTTTGAATAGTTTGTGTTTATCCTTGTTCACTTCATACTTATTGAAATGGTTTTTGATTTCCTGTGTATAATTTATAATCTCTTTTAAAATTTCCAATTTTCTTGTATAAAAATTCGTACTTTTTAATAGTATTGAATGTTTTCTGTGTACACTTCATACTTAAACGAAACCTTTCAAGAGTTCCATGTTCACGTAGTAATTTTTTGAAAACAATATTTATTTGCCTCTTTTCGTTTTGACTTTCATGATACAATCATTTTTTTGTACAAATACTAATTGCACAATTCATCAAAATACGTTTAATAATTGAAACTTTGTTTGTTATGTGTAGTTTGCATTTTATTAAGTTTCAAGCACAAAAAATAATATTTGGATGCGTTTCATACATGTTTGAGGAAACCCTTCAGTCATGAAATGAAAAGTTTTCCTTGTGTGTTTAAAACCACTGTAATTGATGAAAACCTTGTTGTGCAATGTATACAGAGGGTATATTATATTAAAATGAGTTTGAATATGCAAATCAGCAAGTCACGAGTCACTGTTGATATAAAGGGGGATGGAACGGTATGTGTCAGAATGATATTTTGTCATTGTTTGGCGTTTTGTAGGCAGTGTGATGTCACCGAAAATTGATTGTTTCTGGAAAGGGTATGTATGTAACGGTCCTTTTTGACGCAAAACAGCTATACAATTAGATCATATAGATCGGGTTTAGAATTTCTAAGAGAAGGATGTTCCTTGTACTTAATGACACTGAAAATAAAAGGCATATGGATTAACTTGTGATGCCAGGCCATCCAGAAAGAGACCTACAACAAGTCCTACCCCAGCTCTGGTAAGCAAAGATTAGCATTTACGAACACAGAGATCAGTGGCAAAAGCAGTCCATGTGATCCAGGTAACGAGTAGTGATACTATTCCATACGAAGACATACCAGTCAGGTCGCTGAGATGCCATGCATATGGAGTTCTGTGCGATTGGATTCTTGAAACGGGCACTGAGAAACCGTCGCTCTCGTAAGCTAAGTGGCTTTTGGAAAGTATGCAAGGAGGAGAGATGTGTTTCGGACATAAAAGCTTTACGAAAGAGCATTTTGCAATGGAAACTACGCTGCAGAGCTATTGTCCAGATACACGATCGTCAGATGGAGCCAGACCAGACATGGTGACACGGACAGTAAAGACGAAATGAGGTTCCAAAATCGTTCCAGTATAAAGTGCTCAACCCTCTGTATAATGGGAGTATATATGTTTTTAAAAATCTCAAAAATTCGAAAAGTTTTATCAAGTCGATAGTGTTAAGTACGTTTGAATTCAATATCACGTTGGCTAATGAGACTTGCGACTTGGTTCATCTGTTTGTTACCAAAGTTAAAACTAACTTGAATACTAATTTGCATTTTCAGAAACAAAATGAAATCATTTTATCGTAGTAGACATACGCGTGGAGTCTTACCTCTGCACATGCCTCCTGTACAGTTGCCAGTTGCTAGGTCTTTCCCATTACAGTAACGTCCTCCATTTGCAGGTTTCGGACTGGTACACGATCTTCTACGGTGATGCTTACAATCTAGTCCACAGGTGGACCAGGATGACCAAGAAGTCCATCGCCCATCCACGGCTAAAATCAAACAATATTTTAAAGACTTATAAGCGTACATGTCTGCACCTATATCAATTTCTGGGCTAAGTAAAATAAACAACGTAGATGTAAGAGCTAATAACAACCTACAGTTTTTACGAAACCTGTAACTTATTCATGAATTTTACTCCGAAACAAAACCAAAACCAGAACTAAACGTAGTGAGGTATAGGTAGTGGCTCATTGTCACCAGTATTTTAAGTTATATGTACTAGGCTTCTTTATTTCGATAAGTTAAAATAACGTATTAGATAAAAAAACGACATAGTGATCCAGAAGGCATAAAGCTGTTTATTTCTAAGCAAATATAATGGCATTAAATTGAACAGAAAAGGAAACATATTCATCAATCCCTCCATTCTATGCTACTATTTGACCGAACGTTATAGTATTAAATACCTAGCTTATTTGAGAAAAGTGCGTAAGTAAAAGTAATTATGCAGGTAACATAAAAATATTATTAGCTCAACATGTTAATACATAAATATAAACATAAACGAACATTGTGTGTTAGTTGGAAATGCTAAACTGTCCAAGGAAATTAGTACTCAGTTTAATCGAAACTTAATATGGTTTTACAGAGGCCTAAGTTTATCATTTCGTTTAAACAATGCGTTGGTGTTCGTAACAAGAAACTGAGCAGGTTAAATAGTACGTAAAAGTACTATGAACCTCTGAACAAAAGTAGACCAACTAAACTGATTAAAAGTAAAATTAATACAGTTCTGTATAGAAAACTGGTTAAAATGTCTTATTTTACAAAACAATACAGAAACATATAATAACTAGATTGCATTGACGTACCCTCGCTATTAACGACATCTTCGACCGTAATCCTAATAATATCTCACAAGATTCGTCCATCTTAGGAGATTTGAATTAGTCCTACATTAAAGTGCTAAGCAAAGAATGTAAAATAATTTTCTGAGTTTACAGTTTGTACTGCTAACTAGGGAATATTTGTTACTTCCAAAACAAATCAGTTTAGTGTGAGCCCTATTGAATTATAATTCAAAAATTTATCTTTCATTTGAACCAATAAATTTTAATGAAACTAACTGTGAAGAGAGAATAGAACAGGTTTAATTCTCATAAAATATATGATAACACAAGTCATTTGTTGTTTAGGTCCATACATTAATATACCAGAACGTTCATGTATTTGCAATACTGCACATTCAACATCACAGACTAATAGATGCTACAAAAGGCTATAACGAAAGACACAATAGCCATATATACTGAATAATTTGTGAGTTCTTCTGTCACTATACTTTCAGGACCATAATGTAACATAAAATTAGTTTCGTCGTTAGCCTGTTTTTTTAATACCTGCTAATAATGGAACTGATAACAAAAAATTTATACTAAATATTGGGTCTGATAACTGAACTAATGTGTGACATAAAGTCAGTATTCAGATTCTGTATTACACAGTTTAACTGTGTAATAATGAAGAGCTGATAATATATGTCATTGACTGATAGATATACTATACAATGTGACATATTTATATAGAGTCGCTGTCGATACTTCTCAATTCAATATTTATTTATAAGTATTTATTTATAACTGATAACATATTTCTCAGCTCGAACTGAATATTAGGTTCCCATCAACTATGTAACATTGTCAACAAGATACTTAAAATTAGTCTGGCAACAGACATGCCATCTTTTTCTTGCCTATTGAACAACAATATAATATCGTAGGCAAGTTACTGGGCTGATTATATGTCTCAGTTGTAAACGCAATATTTTTTTAAAGTTACTCTTCAGAATATATTATTATTATTTGGTATATCATATACTTATTAGTAATGCATCTGCTGTATTTACATACCAATTTTCATTGAATTCAAGTTACAATGTACACACCTGTAGATAAACATTTTAAAACAAAAAGTATTTATGAGACAAAAAAACAGAGATACAAAATCTACAACATAGCGTGATATTATATAGTAGATTCTACAATTATTCGTTTAAAGTTTTCCTCCAACGTTTACTGAATAGTTCTTAGCATGCGTGAAATATTTACTGGTCACCAAGTTTGGGGGAAGAGCAGATCATCTCATCGTCCTTGCGTGACTATAAACTTTAATCGATTTTGTCTTTTTGAAGTTTAGGATGTTTGAAGAGAGCTAAAACTAGACTGTTCATAAAACTAGGGTTTTTGAACAAAGGATAAAGTTGCTTCAAATTTAAGATATTTTTGTTTGTTTTTTACAGTATTTTCACATAAAAAACGAAGACATTATATTTGTAAGTAACGTGAAACATTCATGATAACAATACGTGCATAGATGACTCATATTTTAGACAAGCAGAGGTATCCGTCTTTTGTCCGGGTTATGAACGTAAAAACAATGTGTGGATGGATGCTATGATAACATATTATTACAGTATTCATTATTACTTCACCAAAAGTTTGGTATAAGCTTTATGAGCTCAATATGTATATACTTAAAACATGGTATACACTGTGCAATTGTCAGGGTGACTGTAGGAAGGGGTAGCGGCGAAAGTAGTGGCGGTAGAGGCGATTTTAATACCCAGCTCTTAACGCCCTTTCACAGTGTTTCACCTGATTAATTAATAGACAGTCATTGGCCGCAGAAGTGTCTTATGGGCTAAAGTTGAAAGATCACGGGTCAAAGTAGGAAGTGGGTATAACTCAAAATACGGTTCTTCTTATCAGCCCTATGGTTGCTGTTGGAGTAAAAACTTCAGCTGAGTTACTGCAATAATGACGGCCATTTTTTCCCATTGCATTCCTCCATAGACAGTGCTAGCGCACTGTTTGAGATATATAAGACGTTTGTGTGCCACTCCCCTACACTGTATGTGTTATGTTATAGAAAATTTAATAAAGATTTTAATTTTCGGTGTAAGGATGTAGCGCCATCTATGAATGTAATTAACGTTAAATTACGTCAAAGATAATAAATACTCAATAACAGTAATAATAAGGGGCGGATGAGTTGTGAACCCCACAGTAACATGACCTTTGTTCCAAACTATCATCCCACATAGATTGTTTGAGATTGGTCCAGCGACCTAGGAGTAGTTAGATGACGGACAAACAAACAGAGACATAGATGTTAGTGCTCTATATAATAATAATAATATATATAAAGAAGATATACTGACAGAGCTGTTCCATTAATTTAGTCCAGTAGGAGTCGCGTTCTTATTGAGCAACAGAGAATTAGAAAATATAAGTCATCTCTGAATGGTTAAGATAACTATTGTGACTACATGCTGGTTAATGTATACAAATTGTCCTTATACAATTTACGATATGTCAAAACGTGTTAGTGTCTAATGATCATGTAAAGACACTTTAATGACTAATACTATCAACTTTTAAACTTAATTTACAAAACACAACAACAAAAACAACAAAAATAAAACACGCAAATATTACATGAAAACAGCAGAAGGATGAAAAACGTAAAACTTTTTAACAGCAAAACATATAAATATAAATCAACACAATAAAAAATTGCGTATGGCGACTGAAATAAAAACTTTGTTGTTAAGCCCAAAAACTACACAATGGGCTATCTGTATTGTGCCTATCTACCATGGGTATCGAAACCTGTTTTTTTTTTTTAATGGGTGACCTATTGGGGGCGAAATAAAAGAATAGCTAGATAATCTACAAATATAGCTGTAAGTTCGGAATAACTTACTTAAACAAACCTCGAATCTCCCAACTTGAGGGAGGAAATAAAGATATTACGATATGAAATAACTAAGCTGTTCTAAATTCTCGGAATGAAGTCAACGGACTAGCTTAAAGTCCTGCCATTTAGATCAGCATCTCAGCTCCCTTAACTTATGAATTCGAAGTTGAAAATTTAAAGCTTTGGGGAAAATAAAAACAAACAAATGACGTAATTAAAAAAACAGGACGTTTGTGGAAACAGTGATATATTTTTTTTTGTAAAACTGCAGGATATACAGAAGTAAACGTTGAGAAGGAAACCATAGGCAACGAAAGAGATAAGACTACTCCTACTTCTGGAAGAATATCTACAAGTGAATTAAATCTAGCTTCAAAGAAACAACACCAATGAAATATCTTCTAACTCTACAGCGGAATTTTAGTAGTAGAGATAAAATTCAGTGTTAACGTTTTTTTCGTTATCTTAAAGTTTACATCTAATATTATATTTTAGAAATATTTCAAATTGAGACTAAACCACTTTGAATAGTCTCTCTTGCATTTATTAATGCTTGCTTTACTCGTGTGACACGAACTACTAGAGCTGTGAGTTTACGACAATCACATCATTTGTCATATAAAATATTAGGCGGCACGCACTGTTATTTATATATATACACACATGACATAAACACACACATAACTTATGCACATAGATCTTATACAATCCTGTTCTTTCTCGTATCTTAGGTATAACATGGTAATTTCGTAACCAGAATCACTTATTCTTTACCGCTCGCTCTACACGGGGGGTATCGTTATTACATAGAACAGCAATAGATAATTTCAGAGTGGGATGGAAGGCGGATTAATGCCATGCCATTCTTGACGAGATAATCAATTCACAGAGTCAGCCCTTAGAACTTACGACAGAAAGCTTCTCGTGTACTGGATGACTAAGGCCTTATAAAGCAGTAAACCCCTCTGACTGTGGCTTGTGACGTCATGCTTTAAACAAGTTCAAAAAAGAAAAAAAGATGAACAGGACGGTAAGAACAGTGTGTTTTCTTTCGTCATTCCACTGTCTTCACTGACCCAACAAGTAATGAAAAAATAAAATAATTTCCAAACTAACTAATTTTACCGAAACGTCATTGCATAAGATGACTCACAAGTTACAATATGAATCATTATGCTTACAGCCACTCAATATAAACATTCTCATAGCTATCCAATACTCTCTAAATATGACAAAGCGTAACGAAGCTAGATTATTTTTCAATGCAAAACCTGTCTCAAGGTCCACGTTTATTCTTAAACCAGAAAGAAATATGAAAATGCGAGATTAAATTTTTCGTCAATTCAACAGGAAAAAATGTACTTATAGTTCTGCATATTCGTAGAACATTTGAGCTGTTACTTGTTAAAATTTCTTTATCGAACGTTAATACGACCATTTTAATATCAATTGCTTCGTATGCGAAGAAAGACTTGTTTTAAGCCTAAGAAATGACTTTTACTCTGCACGGTTTGTTTTAGCGCAAAGTTGCACAATGGGCTATCTGCGTTCTGTCCACTGCGAGGAATCGAACCCCAAATTTTTGCGTGGCACAACATGATATTTTTATTAACTTGGAGAATGCACCGGAAAAGTTATTTGATATTTTGTAATATCAAGTTTGTTATTGCTAAGTTACAGTCACAAATAATGTTTATACTAAAAATAAACGACCTTATAACACCAAAATGTTGTGTTTATTTCATTAAACACTCAACGTATTGCTTTATAGCTTCTTCAATGAACGCTCCTGAAGAAGCTATATCGCCATACGTTGAGTGTTTAAGTAATTAAAAACAACATTTTGGTGTTATAAGGTCGTCTATTTCTAGTATTAACATGTCTTCAATACACCAATGAGTTCACAAATAATGTTTGTTTATTATTAAGCACAAGAGTGTACAATGGGCTATCTGTGTTATGCTCGCCGCAGGACTTGAGCGTCGAATTATAGCATAATAAATTTTCAAGCTTACCGCTGACTCATCGTGTGTATGTGTGTGTGTGTGTGTGTGTCCGAAACAAGACATTTTGATGATGATGCTATAAAGGTGTACACTATACGACATACTTCATAATTATTGTGTTCATACTAACACGCCGATTTTAGACTTTTTTATTTTCTTTCCGTTGGTTCGATTAAATTAAAGAAACAAATGGAGTTCGTCTTTTTTTTTTGTTTTTTGGTGTGTGTTTTTTTTACTTTATAATGAGTGTTCACCCCAATCAAACACAATATAGAGTTTTTCATTCAAGTTATACAGAATGTTCGTTTACAGAATTAAATTTTCATACCCCGAACGTACTAAATACCTGTTTCGATTTTAAGTTGTTTCCAAACACCATTTTAAGCTTAAAGACACAGCAAGTAGTGAGTGCACTTAGTATATCTAAGACACAGTAAGTAATGTACTTAGTACAACCAAGAGACAGTAAGTAGTGCACTTAATACAACTAAGACACGGTAAGAGGTACACTTAGTACAACCAAGAGACAATAAGTAATGCGCTTAGTACAACTAAGACACGGTAAATGTTGCACTTAGTACAACTTAGACATTGTAAGTAGTGCAACTAAGGCACGGTAAGTGTTGCACTTAGTACAACCAATAGACAGTCGATAGCGCACGTAGTACAGCGAAGACACAGTAAGTGTTGCACTTAGTACAACTAAGACACGGTAAGTGTTGCACACAGTACAATCCAGACACAGTAAGTAGCGCACTTAGTACAACTTAGACATTGTAAGTAATGGACTTAATACAACTAAGATACGGTAAGTAGTACGCTTAGTACAACTAAGACACTGTAAGTAGTACGCTTAGTACAACTGACATTGTAAGTAGTGCACTTAGTACAGCAAAGACACGGCAAGTATTGCACTTAATACAACTAAGACACGGTAAGTATTGTACTTAGTACAACTAAGACAAAAGTAGTGAACTTAGTACAACTAAAACAAGGTAAGTAGTACGCTTAGTACAACTAAGACACAATAATTAGTGTCCTTAGTACAACGAACACACAGTGTGTAGTACACGTAGTAGAATTAAATGCCAAAAGCTAAATTAACAAAGCGAATCTACAGACACTGTACTCGAAATTTTGATTAATTAGACAAATATTTATGTTTGGTAGTGTTTCGGATCACGTACTGATAATTTTTATTATTATGACATTACACAGTTAAAAGTTATGGCGTAAAATTACTGATGACATCCACCATATTATATCCTCAGTCTTTCTTTTGCTGCACATTTTAACATCTATCTATCTATTGTGTACATATATGCATGTTGAATGTCCTGAATAATAATAATTATAATCCACTGTGTCACTATTCAATCATGTTTTCTGCCACGTAGCTTTATTTAATTGTATCCTTTTTATGTGCTCCTGAATGATTTTATTTCATTCACAACATACAGACCTATATCAGAAACTGTAACGTTAAGAATATACATACTCAATACCTATTTTTTCTTCGCTGCAGCAGTGTGTGCCAATTACATTTGGAGCTATACGGTGTTTATGTATAATGCTGTTACTTGAGCATTATTAGTATTTGAGATAAACAACGAGGAACTGAATAAATGTTCGCAGTGTACAAAGGAGAGGGGGCTTAATTCCGCGATGACTTTACCTACGTAAACAGTGTTAGGTTAAGCACCAAGACAAAAGGCGCGACGTGTCTGGCCTGCATAAAATCCTTCAATTTGAGATTCCCCAGACACATCTTGTCTATCTGTCCATTTCAGCAAGACAAATTAATCTGAGGATGAACCTTATACATTGTTTTCCTGCTGGAGAAAGAAGGATGGAGTAACAGGCAAGTCTTACATACACATATCTATACACTACACTAACCATTTTGAGGCGGTAAAAGCCACGAGGTATTGAACATCTCAAAGGCACGTCACGTGCTTGTGCAGAGGTCAATTTGGACTAAGTACCGGAACACATTACACAATCCATAGCTTGCACGGTTTTCTTAATCCTGTTTGTTATGCATGAATTACAAGTATGTGACATCAAAATACCCAACTGAGAGCCTGACAGGGGTTGCTAACACAAAGGCTAAGGAAGGTTGCATACGCCTTGGGCTCCTGCAGTGCTTCTTGATTAAGAATAGATCATTATCCAATTGCAAACACCTTACCAATTTTACATCTTTGTAAATTATTGCGTTGTTCACAATTCAATAAAAAAATCCTTTCAAAGAAATAAATTCATAGATCCATATCTCCAGACCATTTAACGTTAAGCAGTTTGTTAAATGTTCCAATCAAAAGACAATCAATTTTAATGTACTACTATAAAGAAAAAAATATATAAGTAGAAACCACGTCTTAAGGTACACGAGGTGGCTATATAGTAATATAAGATGACAGTTTACGTTGTTTCAGTAACTACCCGTAGGCTTGAAGTACTTATGGTTGACTACTACTAAGTAACTAACGTTCTAAATAAAACTAAAATATTTGTACTCCAAAATAAAACAAACATTAATGAAGACAAGTTTGTAGAAATAATTAATCAAATAGTGTAAGTTCGTTACTACAGTGCTTGTACAAAAAAAGATGAATGATGATCATAAAATTATAAACAGTTATTAGCCGGTTAAATAATTTGACATTTGTAACGATCATACTGCAAGGAATCATGAGTTAGGTATTCTTGCTGTAATAAACCAAAGTTACAGGACCTGGGAGACTAAGAGTAGGTAAGTGAGCTTTTTAAGACTGATATTTTGGAACAATAAACATATTTTGACTCACAAATAACAATGAAATGTTTATTCACAATAAACATGAAAGCGTAAACGGAGATTAATGAGAAGAGATGGTGAAATAAAGCAAAAGGGGATACTAGGTTTATTTGATTTCATTTTTCAAATAATCATTGAAAAACTGGTTAAATCTGGCAACATATAGTCTTTCAGCGATACTTAAGATCTTTTGGAACAAAGGATTAACGCAGCTTAAAATAATTATGGTAAGTTTAGGAAGATGAGCCTTAACCAAAACACATTTAAGATAAAAAGATCGGTACGAATATTATAACTGCTCATTTACTAATATCCAGGAGACTATACTTGAAGGCATAAAAATTTGGAATATCAGACGAAGTCGTATACTCAACAGATAATTTTGCTATAGCAGGGAGAGGCAGAACGTTTGAACGCTAAGAAGTCAAAAAGACAAATATTACAAGAACTCTTCTCACAAAACCAGCTTAGGAACTAGGATCCTATCAAGCTGTAGCTGAGTCAATTAGAATAAGAGCATGTACAAGGCTGTCTTGTCTCCTAAGAATGCATACATTAAGACAGTGACTCAAAGAGGCTAAATTGAAGGAAGCTGCAACCCAACGGCGATGCATAACTACAGGTGTAAAATTTCGGGCGTTGCGGTTGCATGTAGGCAGATGTGGACTATTTGAGTCAAACAAAAATAAACATTTCGAAATTCCAATAGTAATAAACAAAACAAAAACTTACCAAATACGACTCTATTCAAAATGTAATGTTTAAGAGTTTAAGATATTTCCAATTTTCACTCGCTCCTAGATATCCAATTATATAACATAGGGGGCTCAAAAGGAAGTCTGCTATACTGCTGTCTGCAGGGTTTTTTGTCGTTCTCTTTTCGAATTTCTGGTTGAAAAATGAGTAAAATGCTTGTTCTAGATGGTTTAAGCAAGACTGGTGATGAGGGGCGATTTAAAGTAAAACTAAGATACTTCCACTATAGGTTTCTTTTGCATGAAAAGCTGTTTCTTATGTGAATGAATAGAAGCTTTAAAAAAGTGTAAAGAGTTCAGAAGGCAAACTTGAAGGTAGTCAGAATGTTTCATTATAAACAATGATAGAACAAACTGCAGCGAAGCTACAATTATGGTTAATTTAGAGATAGACGGTAAGCATTTGGATAGTGTAGAAACAACGGCGTTACTAATACCCCAACTAAGACCCAAGTTGTTCAGATAAAACAGCAAGCAAATGGGTGTCTAATTTCGTAGATCAGATATATTTCTCCGGGGTGTTTAGTTCCCGGAATTTAGAGAAGTACAGAATTTCTCAAAGTTCTTTAAGTGAGAAATTAGATGTGTGTGAGTGTGTTTGTTTCATAGCAAAGCCACATATGGGCTAATTGCTGTGTCTACCGAGGGGAATCGAACCTCTGATTTTAGTGTTGTAAATCCGTAAACTTACCGTTGTCCTCCTGGTGGACAGGAATTAGATATCATGAGAGGGAGGAGAGAGAGAGAGAGAGAGATTGTATCATTTCTACAGTTCATATTCCCCATTTTTAACAGGAAATATATATTCTAAAGGCATATTATTTCTTGAGTACTGGAACTGAGTTTGTCCGGATTGCGAATCCATGATTCGCGTACCATTGCCTCAAAAAAGTTGCCTCTCACCTTGGTGCCGAAGGTGCGTTATAAGAGTGACGGTCACACAAAGGTAGAACAAGAGTTAGTGGTTGGTGCTGTTGACTAGCTGCCTTCCCTCTAGTCTATCAATTCAAAATCAGGATATATACACAGATACTCCTCATGTAGGTTTGTGCGCAAAAACATCTTCCTATTAAAATAGAATGTGTAACCATTCTACTTGCCCATAGAATAGCTGTTTTAGTATCTCATTTTCAGTTGTTTAGACTGGTTAGTTTTTTTGTCGATAGAAAGTTATATGTATATATACAGGGTGGCTCCAAAAATGTACCCATCCTTTAAGTTATGCAGTCTCTGTATATCGATTTTAAAAGTTTTAGTTTTATTTCAGATAATACTGGAAGATGTTTAAACATAAACTCCAAACCATTGACGAACTAAAGCAACAGATCACAAAGGTTTTCTATCGAATGAGAGTTGAAAATTGTGTAGCAGCATGTCAGGTACTCCACCATAGATGTCGTGGTTGTTTGAATGGTGATGGAACACAGTTTGAGCATCTTAAATGATGCAGCAGTGTATATACAGTTAATTTTGTTGTATGAAATTTCAATAAAGATGTTTTGCTGGGTTGTAGGTTCATTTACTATAGTCATATGAGCATTTTTTGGGCCACCCTGTATATATATGTATTTACGTATACAGAATGGGATTATATGTTAGAGCGCTGATTTTTTTTTATTCCAGTTCTTCTACGAGATAATCGAAACCTGATGTTTTTATAAACAAACTTTGAAAACAACTGATTTCTCAACAACGTTTTCACTTTTATAAACGTAGCAGCTAGTACAATAATGGTCTCACTTATTCTCAAAATACCGAATTTCAAGCATTTCATTTACTCAGTAATTGAATCGATAGGTTGCGTTACTGGTCGTTAAGTCTTGGAATTGTATTTATGGTTAATTATTTGAAATACTGAAATTGTTCTTGCATACATGTAATATAGTTAGTCTTTCAATGAAAAACATTGAATATTTTACTGCTGTTGCGTCTTTTAACAAAAACTGTAAAACAAGATGACGTCCAATTGGATAGGAAGGATATTTCAATATGAATTTATATGGTAGTTAAACTGGAATAACTGACGCATAGTTATGTCCTAATAAAGTTCAGGGATTCATGTGTAAAACAACCCTGTGACTCATATCTGCGAAGGATTTCCTACAACAAGGAATGGCTATAACGACAACGTTCTTCAGCTCGGTTTAAGCAGTTACTGATAGATACAGGCTGAGAGTTTCTGTTCCTTTAACGCCAAGTGTTAGAAGCAGCTGAACGATTCACTCCATGTCTGTAGAAAACTTTCATCTTGTTAAGATATATTTAGAGTTATCAGAATCATCTTCGAGACACTTATGAGTGAAATTTACCAGCAACTTTAAATTTGTGTAATTAAATATGGATGTACACAAAGCAACGCAGCAAGAAGGAATGGATTACAGAACAGGCAGATTAAAAGTTTTACGGAAACAGTAATAAGGAGCGTTTCTAGTTTAACTCTTATGATTCATGAATAAAGAAAGATTAACTAACGTTTCTAAAAAAAAAAAAAACAGTCGTCAGATAGCTAGTCGAATAATGTATCAGATAAGAAGGTAAATAGATAGAGAAGCATTTAGAGATTGGTTTTATTTTGTTTTGAATTTTGCGCAAAACTACGCGAAGGCTATCTGTGATAGCCGTACTAAATTTAGCAGTGATAGATTAGATGGAAGGTAGCTAGTCAACACCACCAACCGCCGACTCTTGGGCTACTCTATTACTAATGAATAGTGGGATCGACCGTAACGTTATCACGCCTCTACGACTGAAAGAGCGAGTCAGTTCGGCGACGGGAATTCGAACCCACGATCCGCATATTGCGAATCGAGTGCTTTAACCACCAGGCCTTGCTTGTAGAAATATCGATATATATATATAAAACACACGTAAAGTACACTGACATATGTATGTATGTGATGAGATTCGGATGGTTGAATACTATTAACATCATTTATTTCTCAACCATAAGACTTTAGAAGGATAAAATATCTAAATTACAAAATATATTAAAATTAGGTAGAGGAAAAAAATCTTCATTTCAGTTGAATGAAGCACAATAAAGTTTTATTCTTTATCCAAAACAAGTTCCGTATCATTAGTAACTCCTTGACGTTTCTATTTCAGCTGAAAGCCGTTTCTTTTCACAGACAACTTTGGCGCCAAGTCCTAAAAAACAATAATTGAAAGATCTCAAGAGAAAGGAAGAAGAAACGAGAGTGAAAGAATATCAGTATTGTTGACACTTTGGATACCTGGAGCACTTTATGTATCCTTTCATTCCTTCCATAACTCACAGTTAAGAACGTGCAAGAAGACAGTAATACCCACAGTAGCACGCTGGTGATATTTATGTCAGTACTTCTTCACGTGTTTCCATTTGGATTTCACAAGACGTGCCAATGGATTTTTTTTTCAGACATGCCTAGAAAAAAGGTATTCTCACCAGTACACATACAAACCCTGAAAGTGTCCTTAAAGTCAGGATACTCAACACACACACACACACACAATTATTGTTCCACATGAAGCGCGTTTTTATCTTTTTGCTGGTTCTTTCATTCTAACAAAGAGAAGTGGTGACAGACACAAATATAGAATGGTTCAAGAGGACTTGAGTATGTCATAAAAGTACATAATTTGAAAGTTCCTTTATATATAATACAGTAAAGCCAACGAATCTATATTTCAGAGTGAAATTTTACTTCTAACCATACTGGTGAAACAAACAATCAGGGTACTTGAATATCCACTACTCTATAAAGCCTTCAATATATGTGTGTGTGTGTGTGATCATGCTGATAATAAACGCTGCTTTTAAGAAAACACTGTTAAAAGTTTCTTTGTTACTATATAGTATTTCTAGCTTTTCGTATTACTACTCTTTTTTGTTTAACAGGGAAGAAACACTAATGAATAGTAGGAAGTCACTATTCTTCTCGAAATGCTGAGGTTTTTCACATTTTTTTCAGTATAAGTACTTTCTCTTTTGTCCAGAAATGTTTGGAAAACTACTATCAGTATAACTAGTTGTTCCTCCGAGTGATATATCTATGTATGTAAGTATGAACATGTGTAGGTATGTTTCTATATATATGTCTGTTTTTTATGAATCACATACAAGCATTTATGTTAGCTCCTTCACTTTGCTTCATAAAAGCCTGTATAAAATAATCTATTCATGGAGAGAAAAGTCCTAATGCTAAGATGGCTTCTCTTTTTGTGTGTGGCACCAAGCCATTAGCCTGTTTGATCGATTTATAATCTGTGAATTCGTGGCTTCTCTACATTGTGTCTTTCAAATGGGAATGCCGTGTATTTCAGGAAGCCTGGTGAGTGGTCGAATGAGTAGATGGAAAGGGGGTGGGGGCAAAAGAAAAAGAGAACGATGTTCCCCAAGAAAGCACGTTTTACTGTCTTATATGTCAGCTGTGTGAAAAAGGCGCTTCATAATGGTGATACAGATATATCTTTCATTGTTACTTTGTACTTTTTATTTCATCGTGAGATTTTTGATGGAAAGGCGAGATTTTTCCCCTTTACGTTTGGTTTTACAGGAAAGCTAAAGGCACATACTTCTGTAATCACTAAGGTTTTTGGTACATATAAAAATTTCTATAAGAAATATATATATATAACATTTCTAGTGCTGATGTCAAGATGTACGACCCTTTCAGAAGTTTTTAAAAGAAGTCACGGGATAATGGATTGAGAAAACGCTGGATTTTGTCATCTCTCTATCCTCGCTTTAGTTCAAGAAATTTTACTACGTATAGAATATGTACTTTGTTATTTTTTCCTTCAATTATCAGGGTGCAATTCGTGAAAATCTTAGCGGACCATTAACTGGAAGAGAGGTCTGGGAACACAGTTATGGATAGAAACTGATTACATTTAACTGGGTAACAACATGCAGGATTATTGTGAAAAACATGACAAACACCATCAGAGAACAATTACCTCTTACATGATCTTCTTTAATGTGGAAAGAATAGCCATAATTTAGCATTGAATTTAATTTTCTTGCTTCTCCTTTCGATCTATCAAATTGAGTGCCTATCTGATGATTCAAAACAACAGACAAGTGATGGGTTTTGCTCTGACAGTACCTACATTCAAGGAACTACATTCCCATGATGCAGTAAAATTAGCTTTCGTAATTTCACGTGTACTTATCAGAAAAATAAATCATTTCAATACATATATTGGGCCTGGCATGGCCAGGTGGTTAGGGCGCTCGACTCGCAATCTGAGGGTCGCGGGTTCGAATCCCCGTCCCACCAAACATGCTCGCCCTTTCAGCCGTGGGGGCGTTATAATGTGACGGTCAATCCCACTATTCGTTGGTAAAAGAGTAGCCCAAGAGTTGGCGGTGATGACTAGCTGTCTTCCCTCTAGTCTTACACTGCTAAATTCGGGACGGTTAGCGCAGATAGCCATCGTGTAGCTTTGCGCGAAATCCATCAGAAAACTTATCAGAAAAATAAATTATTTCATTAGATATATCTGTGCAGAATTGATGGAGATGGAAACTTTGTTTGTTTGTTTGGAATTAAGCACAAAACTACACATTGGGCTATCTATGTTATGACCACCACGAGTATCGAAACCAGGTTTCTAGCGCTGTAAGTCCGCAGACATACCACTGTACCACTGGGGTGGGTGGGCAAAATGACAACTGTTAAAGGGACTATAACTCCAATATTGAAAACCAGAATTAAACTAAATAATCAGCTTAAGGCGGTTTAAACAGAACCTAAGTTTTAAATGTCAAATGGTTTAAGTTACAGAATTAAATAAAATAAAAAATTAAATTATGAGGCATGTAGTATTTAGTTTCGACAACTAGATGATAATAACATTTGTAGAGGTTAGTAAGACGTGAAGTTCTTAATCCGTTCTTTGCAGAAAAACTAACGTAAATCGTTCTCAGAATAGAAACATTTCGATTAGCATGACGTCATAAAACTACATCAGTAGCTACTAAACGTAAATGCCAATGGTAAGTGAAATTATTTCGGTTTTTGAACTTCAGCTGTTTAAATTGAAATATATATACTTATTTATTTGGAGAAAGTATAAAATGCTTGTGACTTGATGCCCAAAATTAAAATGCCAGGGAAAGTGTATTTGCTTATTTCTTTTTTCATTAACATTCGTTTTTCAATAAATTTTTTATAACAATTTAATTTTAAACTTTTATTTGGATTACCGTGAACAAAGGATACGTTAGGGTTACATTCACTTCACAAATGATAGTGGAATGTCGGGTTAGTGGTTCGAAACGTGATGCCACCGAATATGAACCAAATTTTCAGCTGTGGGCGCGTTATAAAAATTATAATAAATCCTGATATTCAAAAGAGATGGACGAATTCCTTTGTGGTGGCTGGTGCTGTTAGTTAATTTTCCTTCCGTATCGTCAGTAATTCAAATTTAAGATCCATACTGTTCAGCCTATGTCCACATAAAACGCCGTTCAGATTGAAAATTTATAATTGGAATTTTAGGCTAAATATATTTCCAGCCACCAGGGAAACTGATATTAAATAATAAAGACAGCTATTGTGCATTTTATTTTTTGTATGCAACTATAATAGCATCTAGGGCACTAATGTAAGATAAACCATTTTTTTTAAGTGCTAATAGTGAAATTACTAATAAACAAAAGGAGAACAAATAAGATAAATACCAGTGTGACTTGTACTTATTCATGCCAACACTTTTCAGAAAATATCTTTTAATATGTTCACGATGTCGAGTTAACTTCGATGATATGTTGTGCGTACTCTTTCCCTTTTTCAATAAACTCGATGGTATGCATCATTTAAAAATCATAGAAACAGCAATAATATCAACAGTGATGATGCAATCAAAACAGATTACACTCAGAATATGAACAACCGTTGATTACATCTTATAAAGTCCCAAATCTAGGCCTAATAGCTCATAAATTTGATGGTTATGCTATGTGCATCCTTGTATGCTCTGATGCGACGCATGTGATGAACGTTTTCCCGCTGTGATTTTCTTTCTTATGAAGAACTAAAAGGAATGTATGGAAGAACACGGAAAACCAGTCCTAGAGCTTGTCAGTTTGTGCATGTTGTGTAAACACACTCGACATCACTCCACTAGTTGAAAGTAGATGTGTGGGTGGATGATCTGCCAGATGACACTTCCGTTAAACCAGAAATGAATTTAAACAGCCAAATGTACTTGTCGGTCTATTTTCACAGAACTCTAGTTACTACAGTTTTTTTCTTTATTTTTGAAATTAAAGTTTTTCTTTGCAATGAACATAAGTTTTTAATAAAATATTTTTGTAGCTAAATAAAAAGAATAACCACTATTTTCAATCACAGATTGGTTTCTCAAAGATAACCACCATTTTCAATCACAGATTGGTTTCTCAAAGATAACCACTATTTTCAATAACAGATTGGTTTCTCAAAGATAACCACCATTTTCAATCACAGATTGGTTTCTCAAAGATAACCACTATTTTCAATCACAGATTGGTTTCTCAAAGATAACCACTATTTTCAATCACAGATTGGTTTCTCAAAGATAACCACTATTTTCAATCATAGATTGGTTTCTCAAAGATGGTTACTGTACATTAATAGTTTCTATATGATTATTAATAATATAGCATATTTTGTCCAATCTAAAACAATGCGAGCCAGGCGTGGCCTAAGGTTTTGTCCCGAACTGTGGTCTAGGGTTCGCGTCCAATTGCTCCAAACTCTTGTCACATACTTTGGAATCATGGATGCGTTTTAAGAGTGACGGTAAAATTCCAAAATTCGTTGCGTAAGAGTTAGCAGCGAGTGCTGTTGATTAACTGCCTTCCGTGTAGCCTACCAATTCAAAATTGGGAATACGCCCTATGTAGCTTTACGCGGATATGCAAACTAACCAATCAAACAAACTGAAGCAACGTTAACCAAAACAACAAAGTTTCACCATATTGATAAAATCAGCTTATTTGTAGGGGAAGATGTATCTACTAATCGTTCATACTATTAGATCTCTAGTACTTTCCGTTCTTAGTATAAGCCCTATCATCATATTTATTTAAACAATTTACGAGTTTTAACCAGAAATACCCAGAAATGCATTTCATAAAATGTCAGTTAGTGACTTATCCTTTAAACGCAAGGCCTGGTGTCGTCTAGTGTTAACGTTCCCGGACTTTAAATCCGAGAGTTCACGGTTCGCGTCAAGATGCCGTAAAAAAAAAAAAAAAACGCGTTCCGCACCTTGAGGCCATGAATGCGATATAAAAGTGACGGTAAAAATCTCAATATTTGGTCAAACAAGAGTAACCAAAGAGTTGACGATTGGTATCAGTTTCCAATTAGGGACAGCTATGCGAAGATAGCCTCTTGCGTAACTTTGCATTGAATTGCAAAATAAAATATCGTCTCAAAGGATGCATGGAATAACTTGAATCCAAAACGGTTCACGTTCATCGACCTGAAACTTCTTTTAAATAGTGTTTGAAACTGAGTGTTTAAACGAACTCAGTTAGTTGTGAGTGGCTCGTGTTTGGGTTCAACCTTCCACACGCTAAAACATCCATTTAAACCAATCCAACATTTTCGTAAAAACATTTGCCTTTGGATTCAATATGGTAATGATTTACAAAGCAAAAATGTGAGGTAAAACTCAGTCAATTTCATCTGTAAAATTAGTTCACAAACATAAGTTCTTCCGAACGGTTTGGAAAACCATCAGTATGTACAAACCAGCAACATTAAATGCATACGTGTGTTACACGGCGAGGTCAGAGAACCCTAATGTTCAGGTAGCGCCATCTTTAGCTCTGTACTACTGATCCGAGAAAAGGTAGCCAGCCAGCAACACCCAATTCATAAGATCTCTGTACGACTTCAGAGACACATTCAGTCACACACGTATCGAAACCCATCTCCCTCGGTCAGCAGCCCAACATGCTAACCACTAGGTTATGCACATCTCTCTCGGTCAGCAGCCCAACATGCTAACAACTAGGTCACGCACATCTCTTTCGGTCAGCAGCCCAACATGCTAACCACTAGGTCACGCACATCTCCCTTGGTCAGCAGCCCAACATGCTAACCACTAGGTCACGCACATCTCCCTTGGTCAGCAGCCCAACATGCTAACCGCAAGGTCATGCACATCTCTCCTGGTCAGCAGCCCAACATGCTAACCACTAGGTCACGCACCAGATATGTAATGGGCAAAACTATTGTCGAGTGATACCTCTCTCTCCTCTGAAGTTAACATTATATGTACAGGGGTAATAGAAACATCTTAGTCTTTAGTAAAAGATAAACGAAGTACATTTAATTCGTTCCTATACTGTTGCCGCTAGGAGGTTAAATGGATGAAGAAACATAAAGTCGGTGGTATAATCTATGCGTCACATTTTTTTTAAACAAAATTTTAAAACTTTCGATTACAATTTGTTACAACGTTCACTTGACTTTCAAAAGTTTTCGATTTTATTTTTGCTAAACATCACTCGACGCTATTTATTTTCAATATTTCAGAAGTACGGAGCGATCCAGGCGTGCAAACGAGCGATTTTACAATCCATTACCTTCACGAAAGTGGATTATGTTGGTCGAAAAATTATACACATTTTTTTTTAACTATCAAGTCGAAAATTTTAAAAATCCACGGAGAAGGGTTTACAAATGAAGAGGAGAAGACTGAGACGGCTTCGTACATTTCGCTTTGTGGGTTGCCATAACAAGTAATCTATATTGAAGCAGTGTGCGTGCGTGTAGAAATACTTTTTTGTAGATTTCTGCAGCGAGACTGGTATTTTACATGGTGACCTATAGTTGCAAAATAACAAGGCCACTTATATTTGGGTATATATTTCTTTTGACTTTAAACATTTTGACCCTAGAGACCACTCAAGTTTTTCTTTTGGCACAACTTTAGATACAAACTCAGTAAGCAGACGAAATCAAAGTCACTTAGATATGCAGAAGGTGATCAGGTATTAGTCTTTCTAGTTCACCAAATACAACCGCTTTTTGCAATTAAGATGCAGTATTGATTTAATTAATGTATTTGTAGTTTTCGGTATTTATGGTATGCCCAATGTCTTCAATCACTTCAGGGAGCATCGAGCGGCGAAGAGACTATAAATATTGCCCTAATCCTTTTTTTTATGGTACGTTTATCTTAATTCTTTCTTACGTTTGCCACTGCCCATTATTGCCGACAAAGGGACAGACTGGGCATAGATCGAATCCTCTTTGTATCATTTGCTCCTACCGGAAGTTTGTTAAGGAAAAAACCTGTAAAAAAAGTCTCCAAAGCTAGCTCCAGTTTTGAAGGACGATCGAACAGCGTTTGTCTTTATTCTACGAACAGGAATTCTGATCAGTTGACAAAAAGAACAAGTGTCGGCTTCACTCGACACTGATTATTGATTTCCAAAACCTCATAGAAGTAACGAGAATTCAAACAGAAGAAGCAGGGAGAAAGACAGAGAGATAAACACATTGTGTGTCTGGTAAAATCCAAGCACATCTTCTCTGTGTTATAAAGAATTAGTTCCAAAGTCTTGGTCATTTTTATTTTTCAATTTGATTTGCGTGGCTGGACTGAAACTCTCAATTCAGATTATAGTCATGCTTGTAAACATACGTACCCTGAAGTAGTAATGTAATCAAGTGACTTTGTCTTTCTCTGGCTACATGATATTGGGAGTTTTTCTACGTATAACTGTGTGTATATGGTCCTTCAACGTCATCTCCAATAACGAACATCTTATATAATATATCAATATAGCTTGTAACCTTCTATGCTAGAGCTTTGATGTGTTTTCGGTAAAATGCGCCTTGTTAAAGAGTAAAATAATTAATAATAATAATCATTATTATAACAACTTAGTAAGTGTATATAAATGTTTAAGAAACAGCTAGAGGACTTTGTTTACAAAATTAGTGTTTCATGTATACTTAACGAGAACATTTTCTAAAGATCTTTGAGGACTAACTTCGCTATAAAGTGTAGGAAGACTAGCAATAAGGGTGTACATAACTGGAATAAATTCTTGAACTTTATTAAACGCGATCTCATTTATCTGTGGGAGATATGTTTCTACTAATATATTGAATATACATGTGCGTGAGCGTGTGTGCTTTGATTTTCGCGCAAAGCTACACGAGGGCTATCTGCGCTAGCCGTCCCTAATTTAGCAGTGTAAGACTAGAGAGAAGGCAGCTAGTCATCACCACCAACCGCCAACTCTTGGGCTACGCTTTTACCAACGAATAGTGGGATTGACCGTCACATTATAACGCCCCCACGGCTGAAAGGCGAGCATGTTTGGTGGGACGGGGATTCGAACCCGCGACCCTCAGATTGCGATTCAAGCGTCCTAACCATTTGATCATACCGGGCTTCATATACATAAGCTAGGATAAATGAGACTAAAGCTATGTAACATTTACACAACACATTATGCTGTTTGCATAACAGAAATGCGCAAGTAAAAAACAGTTTTTCCACATCTACAGATAAGAAGGATATACATATTCACCGTTTACCACATCTAAAGATAAGAAGGATATACATATTCACCGATTACCACATCCACAGATAAGAATGATATACATATTCACCGTTTACCACACCTAAAGATAAGAAGGATATACATATTCACCGATTACCACATCCACAGATAAGAATGATATACATATTCACCGTTTATCTGACTGATTGCTGAAAGTGATTAATAGCTCTTTTTTCCAAAACTGGTATGTATATAGGAACTTGTAGTTTAATAAAAAATCGATTCACAGTTTATTTTCACTAGATACTGCTTTTGCTTGCTTTATTGTAAAAATGTTTAAAAGCTACGTAGAAGTACTTTCTATAGTAAAATCTAAGCCCGTCCTTGTCCTCCATTTATTGCTTTTTTTAAAAAAAAGTATCTCCTTTGAAGTTTGAATTGTTTAGTCTTTAATGTAGGAATAAGTGTGGAATATATATCATTTTATAAAAAACAAGCAAACAAATAGGTGACACCTCAGTTTTAGGTTTAATGCTTACCCCCAACATAGTTTTTAATACATTTTTTCAAGTTCTCCACTGCTTGTGTCTATTTCTTAGAGATTAATAACCACAGATTTACCGAAGTAACGGAAGGAGAATTGTTATGACTTGTCATATGAATCAATGGAAAGTGGGTTTCCTCTGGGGAGGATTCTCTATCGCAGTGAGTGAGTTCGCCTCCTACCACACAAAACTTCCTATTAATTTACCATACATCGTTAAAGTAGCAAATCCAGTAACATACATTTCCTATTAGTCCACCGGATGAACTTATCTTGAAAGCAAACAAACTGTTAATTATAAGCCACATAAAGATAGACGGCATATCACTGGAGTTACAAGCTTTTTTACCGAACTATACGCTGTGTATTCTGAAGTATTATGCTATTGAACATAGGTATGTGTGTCAATCTTTCTGTTGAACAAAAGTTCCCATCCAAACTCTATATAAGATGCTTTTATTTATGCTTACTGAAACATTACTTTCAATACCTTCTACCGGTTTAAGATGAATACGTTTCTAAGCATTTATTGTCATAATTATAATTATACTTTTATCAGGTGGTTACGTATTTCTTAATACAGATGTTATCGCCCTTGAAAATTGGGAAAATACAATAAAATAAAATATGCTACACGAGTAGCTTCAGATAAAACGACTTGATAACTGGCTTTTGTTATAACTAATTATTGATAGAAGGCTTTTGTATTAAATGTATACCCAGCACTGTTCTGAACAATAATTTTATAAAGCAGTGTGTGTGAGGTTATGCAGAACGGAATAAAATCATGTGAGATGACTTTTATAGGTTATTGTCCTGCATGCCTGAATGCCCTCTACACACCGTTCTTGTGTTGAAGGTGTTATTTATATAAAAAAGCAACATAAAATAGAGCTATATGTTTCCATGTCCAGGTAATTGTTTAGACGTGGTTAAAATACCTATAGGCTTATATCTTTCAACGAACAGTCAGTTAAACTGCAGTTTTAACCATTTTATAACTAAATAACCGTTTATGTTACTAACTATTCGGCTTTTGCCATCTTCTGAGTAGTTATTAATTATGAAACGACTTATACTGTCTTGGGCGTAGGCCGAAACGTTGGTTACATTCTAGAGTTTAAGTCATTTTTGCTTATAAAATGTGTTCTTTGCTGCAATTTTGCTATGTTACATTAAGAATAATAGTTTTATTCGTTATGTAAATCTAATGCAATGTGTCTATATATATATACGTAGACATTTATCTGTACCTTAGTTTTTGTAGAAACTAACGTTGACTTACATAAGCTGATAGTTATTTTATTGTACGTAATAAATTACTGATAACTCTATTCAGCATTTTTTATATTTTTGGTGAAAAATAATACTGTATTAAATACTCACTCACCCCTATAAATGTGTTTGTTGAAATTAATATCTCATTGAATATTCACTCACCCCCGAATATTCAATGAGATATTAATTTCAACAAAGACGTGTATAGGGGGGAGTGAATATTCAATGAGATATTAATTTCAACAAACACATCTATAACTCACCCCCTATAGATGTGTTTGTTGAAATTAATATCTCATTGAATATTCACTCCCCCTATACACGTCTTTGTTGAAATTAATATCTTATTGAATATTCACTCACCCCTATAGATGTGTTTGTTGAAATTAATATCTCATTGAATATTCACTCACTCCATTATTCATAACTACTTATCTTTTGTAAAAACATTTTACCACTAACTACTTACACCTTGTTGAAGGATATTTGTACAAGAATTTGTTATTGTCCTTTTTTTTAACGCGAAGCTGCACAATGGGCTATCTGCGCTCTGTCCATCACAGGGAATCGAATTTCGAATTCTTTGCATTGTAAGTCCGGAAACTTACCGCTGACCCTCTGGAGGACTGTTTGTACTAACTGCAATAACTTTTGATTAACCAATCGCTCTTGGCTAGTTATTTGTAGCCACTCATCCATTTGACAGTTCTTCCTGACTACTCATTTATTTAATAAGTGCTTATAAAAGCTTACATCTCTTTTATTCATACATTCGCCCTTGGATTAATTCTTCTTAGTCATTCATTTCCTTAATAATTGTTTTTGATTAACTACTCAACTCTCTGTAGCCACTCAATTAATGAATAATAGTTGCTTTTGAAATTTCTTCGTAACCATTAATATATTTAAAATATAATAACTATTGGTAGAAGCTAACATCTCTTGGATTGATTACTCATATCTTTAATAAATCATATATTTTGTTTTCTAGAAACAACACATTTTGGCTAATTAATAAATACTTTGTAGAAGCTTATATTTTACTGACTAGCTACTTACCCCTGTTGATGGTGTTTTCCTTCCTGTTGTCTTAGTGCAGCATTAAAGAAAAGTTATTTTTTTACATGAGGTATAATTTCAATGTTTTAACAAATGCTACCACAGCTTAGAAAAACTTTAAAATATCTACATCTCCATTTACTGTAACACAATTTTTAACACTTTCTCGTTGAAAAGAAGAACATATCATACTCTCCAAGGATATTGGATATTGTATAAGTTTAGCTGGAAATATCTTTGTATTAAAAATGATTCCGCAATGTATGTGCATAAAAATCACTTAACAACTCTTACGGTCCAAAGGAATATCTACACTCATTTCGCAAGGGATGTTTTTATCGAAAATGTGCACGAGAAGTAAATATGTTTTATAATTATACGCACATACATATTAGTAATTTTCTCCTACTTGGAGGATTGTTTACGACCTTTATTAAACTCGAAACTTAGGAGCTATGTTAAAAAAACAACGACATGTGTTATGGATCTACTTTGAAATGAAGAAGAATTAAAGAAATAAGAAGCTTGTGTACTTAATCATTTCCATTACTGTATAAACACATGCCTACAGGATTTATGAGTGCATATATTTAACTTAGCACAGATTCTAGAGTTAAAAGTGAGTTTTAATTGAGCTTGAAGAAAACAAGAGTATTGATTTTAAAGTACATAGAAATAATTAAACTCTGTTTTTTTCCCTCATTTTTGGTTGAAAATTCTGTTCATAATACGCTCCATCTTCATATAGAAATAATTGAAAATATAATCATACGAGATAACAACTTAACTAAAAAAACTTTCCGCGGGAATATTTCATCGAATTTCTTTCCAATTCACTCACTGTATGTAATAAGCAATTTTAGTTTATTTAACCTCGTTAAATCTACTGAAGTTGTGTCTGAGTGGTACTCTGATTTCATAATTTTAAAGGTAAGAAGATAAATTATGCAGAATTAATAAATTAATTAAATACACGTGCAATAGTATATAAAAAGCTATATTTTGTACTGGTGACAAAACGTTAATTACTTGTTTAATCAAAAACAAAAGTTTCGTGGTTAACGTAAGAGACGTTGAAATAACAAGTTAATTTTAATACGAAAAATTGTAGTAATGAAGAAGATGGAGTCATTCCTTGTGAAATATTTCCAATCAAATTTATATTTTTTTATTATTGATAAAAAATGAAACTTAGTCTTAGAAGTAAAATTGTATATTTCTACATAATTCATAAATTAATCAGACAAACGCTATCACGCGGAAGCAATTATTAACGTACTTTGGTATTTGTATATCGATAAGACCATATAAATCTACACTTTCGATGTTTGAGTGCTTTGGTTAATTATGTGCAACACAGTCGTATAAATCCTTATTGTAACAGGCTATCAGTCTTGAAAGCTAGAAACGTGAACTAATTCTAACCATTCTGGCGTAAAGTTCATCGACTTAATTTCAAAATGAGAATGAAATGGATGATATAACTTTTTTATTTTATTTTATAAAATGTGGTTTCTTTATTAATATAAAGATAATGCCGATAGATGGCGCTTTTTACATATCCTTGTGTTTTACGATGCAAAACAATTTCACGTACAAGTTTGACAAATGATATGGAACTTCGAAAAAAAAAAGACTGCATAAAGAGCGCATGCAAGGAGATCAGCAACCTCCTAAAACTTTGAAACCGATCGTAACTTGCTTTATACGAGTATTGTTTTCATCCTAGTTATCAAAGCCTATCACGAAAGAAATCGAACGACTCGTGATGTAGGATTCGATCGTTGAAGAATACAATCTTTTCACATTAAACAGATGATTCGAGTATCTTCGAGGGTAGACGCCTGAATCCAGAAACGACGAGGCTTACTAACGATTCGATAAAGACGTATCACATAAAGTTCTAGTTAACGTAAAGGCCCAAGTCAAAAGGTTCGAATAATGATAACGTATCGCTATTTTCTCTACAGAGATAAAGCAAAAAAGAAAAAAGAAAAGATTCAGATCGAGATAGTACACCATCATTTTTTTTTCTACCAATCTCATACGTATTCGTAGCACTGACAAATTCTTGGCTCTCTACCCTCTGGATCAAATACGCTTCTAGTGCCAGAAATCTATTGCGATGACACGAATTCTTTTTTAAAAGAACTAAAAAAAAAACAGAAAAAGAGAGTCCGAAACGAATAATTCTAAAAACAGGCGAATTGATGAAGCGCCTTCAGTTGTGTATCCTAAAGTGAAAACCACCTGTAATTTATAAACTGTAATTAGAAAGTCACGTAAAATTTCTCGAAAAGAGCCAACTATCACGTGGAGGGAAAGAGGGGAGGGGGGTTCAGAAATAATTTTGTGAATACGACTGAAACCATAATCATAAGCTAGCTAATACTCAATTATAGCGAAACGAGAATATAATTTTGTGAATACGACTGAAACCATAATCATAAGCTATCTAATACTCAATTATAGCGAAACGAGAATATAATTTTGTGAATACGACTGAAACCATAATCATAAGCTAGCTAATACTCAATTATAGCGAAACGAGAATATAAACTAACACGTGGAATCAGTTAGATTTTAAACCATTAATTAACACGTGCTTTCCGAGCATCAACTGTTAAATCGATATCTGAGCTGAATTAAATTCACTAACTACTATAGATCACTGTCGGGTGCTGAGATTAGACTATTGATACTATGTTTTAATCACAGGATATGTACTTTGATTGGTTCTGGAACACATTATCGATCAGTTACAGTTGATAATGGTACCGACGCCAGAACTTTTAGACAACATGAAGTTTCCCTTATGTTCATTGAACAAACCACGATATTGTGGTTTCCCTTATATCCATTGAACAAACCACGATATCGTGGTTTCCCTTATGTTCATTGAACAAACCACGATATTGTGGTTTCCCTTATGTTCATTGAACAAACCACGATATTGTGGTTTCCCTTATATCCATTGAACAAACCACGATATTGTGGTTTCCCTTATATCCATTGAACAAACCACGATATCGTGGAAAAGAATAAATAAAACAGATACCTCGCAGTTTAAACCACTAAAGGGTTCACAAAAATTAAAACTAGGTTTTACGGAAGGAGGCAAAGTAAAGAATCATCAAATTAATGAAGCTATAGAAAGGCTATTTTAATTAAACGATTAAAATTTCAGCAAATAAAGTGATAATGAGGTAGGAGTAGTTTGTATTTATTTTAGTTCTATTTGATCACATGACCACAACACCCTTGGGTATTTGTGTTGTGTTTGTTTGTAATTGAGCACAAAGCTACACAATGGGCGCTCTGCCCACCACGGGTATCGAAAAACCGGTTTCTAGCGTTGTAAGTCCGGAGACATTCCGCTGTGACACTGGGGGGCATTTGTGTTGTGTCGTTGCAATGTTTTTGCTTGATGATACCACATTAACGTGATGATATTTTATGATCTTTTATTCTAAACCCCATTTTAGCTTTTTTTAAAAAAATATTTAATGAATTAAACGGCCACTTCTCTTAAACAGTTACGTACTTTCAAAAAATATTCATACATCAATTTATGTAGAACTTCAGCTTATTTTGAGGATGCGGTACATTCATGAGTATTATTCTTTTCTTGCTTGTTTTACTAAAATATTTATGAATTTTGAAGGAAAATAAAAACTTGTTCAAAACCGGCAACTAAAATCTTACTCAAAGCCCTCGAGGTTAGAACATCGATATAAATATAACTATGATGTATTACTCGGGCAAAACAGCGTGAGATGTCGCTGAACTATGTTCCTGAGATACAGGTATACCTAATAAATGTTTTGTTTTCACATATGTTAATACATACTTTCTCAGAGTGTGGGTAACGTCTCCACGATGAAAACTGGCAAGTTGTGAAACTAAGTGAACAGTTAGAATTATCAGCTAAAGCTATGTTGTAATATTGTTCAACAAGTATTATAATGTGTACTGTGACGACATGAAATCATCGTGAAGTAATATATTATGTACTCTTTCTCTTTTTAGTCCGGCTTATTGGTTTAAAACTTTGATCTTATATTATGGGTTAGCCTGCTTGTGTTTTCTTGTAGCAAGACCACACCGGGCTATCTGCTGTGTACACCAAGGGGAATCGAACCCCTGAGTTTAGCATTGTAAATCCAAAGACTTAGTGCTGTCCCACTGGAGGACTGTTAGCCTACTATTTAGATAGAGAGTAACCTACCAGGACATAATGTCGTACAGTCTGTCTTCTGTGCGGTCTCCCCAACACACTGTTCCCCTTCGTTTAGCGGGGCGGGATTGCTGCACAAGCGTTTCCGGGTCTGAATCCCTCGGCCACACCGGCTACTGCATTCACTCCAGGGTGACCAGCTGGACCAGCCACCATTCACTAGCGTACAAATAAAAAACAACAACTAATAATGTTGACTTGCAAAGATTTTAGTAAATGAGTTAAAACGTGGGACATTACCATTACTCAAAGTGAAGAACAGTTTTTATAGTTCAAAAGAGAGTCACAACTAGCAAGCAAAAAAAAAAGAAAAAGAAAGCATTCGGCAACAATAAAAACAGAACACTAAACATTAGAATGTGTACTATAACAACATCAAAGCATCGCGAAGTAATATATTAAGTATTCTTATTTTTTTTAGTCCAGCTTCTGGGTGTAAAAGTTTGATCTCATATTACGAGTTAGCTGTAATCATGCTTCACTGCAAACGTTGTTTTTTTTCACATTCCCCTTAAACGTAATTAGCCCACAAGAAATTTCAAATCAGAGGCGTGTAAAAATAGCATTTCTAATCTAAGTTTTACTTGCTACAAACCACTGTCGAGGAAGCATTTCGTTCAATACCAGAATTCTTTAGCATATCTGAACTGCTATTTTATATGAAGTACAAAAAACTTGATGCTATTTTTACACACAACTGGTTTGAAATCCATAATGAAGTAAATAAGAAGAATTTAAAAAATATCATCTGCGTACTATCATGATTTTAATCACGAATATTAGGATGACTTTCAGATTTCGGTGTTTAACACTGTAGCGTTAACACTTATCAACAGCTGTTTTTTTAGTGGTGAAGCACAGAGAAGTTCGAGATCAAAGTAGAGCATGTTTAGTTTAGTTAGAGCTTTTCTCTTTAGTAGAGAATAGAACATTTTTCAAGGTTAAGAATCAGAGTGACTTAAAACCAGTCAATGATGAAACTGAAATCTAAAATTATATAAATATTTCTTACAGAGAAATACACAAGTATATATATATATAAATATACCCATGTAGCGTTTCGACCTTCTGCTTAGGTCATCATCAGGCAAGAGGAAATAACGATAATTTGATACATAGGTACTGTTTGTAAACAGTCAATAATACTGTTGGTTAACTTTATTGTTGTTCTTGCTTCACGCTATTAGAACATTATTTTAATTTTCGAATGTATCACATGATTGCATTTCCTCTTGCCTGATGATGAGGTCGAAACGTTGCATGGCCATATTTATAAATACGTTTGTATTTCTCTGTAATAAGCATATCACCAGTTAGAAACAACGAAGTACGAGATTTATTTGTATTATTATTATTAAGAGACTGTCACACCAAACATGCTCGCTCTTTCAGCCGTGAGGGCGTTATAACGTGACGATCAATCCCACTATTCGTTGGTAAAAGAGTAGCCCAAGAGTTGGGGGTGGGTGGTGATGACTAGCTGCCTTCCCTCTAGTCTTACACTACAAATTCAGGGACGGCTAGAGCAGATAGCCCTCGTGTAGCGACATAACAAACAACTAAGAGACTGTAAACTGCTCCCTCACGTAGAAATAAAACTAATTCTGTGCCGCGGTATTAATGTGACATAACATTTCAACTAATAAATTCTTAAGCATACTAGCTAACTGATTCTTATTCAATTCAGGTTTCTAAAGTCCAGTGTGCAGAGGTTTTTAGTGTTGACGACACTACTCATGGATAACTGGGACTCGTCAACTTATTTTTGTACTCCCTTCTTGTTTTCCAGAAAAATGTTCGATTATTTATCCACGCTGCATTTGAGTTGATAATTTTTACCAGAAGCTACTTATCTTCGTGTGTGTGTGTGTGTGTGCACGCCCTCACTAGAATCAACACTACATAACAAATCAACTATAATTTGAAACTTTTACATGGCCATCGGCACAAAAAATGGTACATATAAGTTTACACACAAACTCATTTAAAATGACGTAATCTGACTGATTTTGAAATTACATTCAATTTATCTTAGGGCCTATACCAATGCTATTGCATTGATGGAAACTATTTCAATGGTCGTATTTGATAGCATCAGATGTTGTCGAAAAATGCTCTCACCTCCTGGGGGGATTCTACTTGACACTTTCAAAATTTCAAATGAGGTTTATAACTATGTAAAATGCATACAAACAAACAAATGCAGGAAAATGCCCACAGGGAGATGTTATTTATCACACAATTTAAACTTCGTTTTGAGTTAATTTTCAAAGAAGATACAGCGACTTATGTTACTGTTGTATTCTTATGTATTTATATATGATGAAGCTAAAGTTAAACTACCAAAAAGAACGATAATCGAAAGATAAACTGTAACTGTACCAAAAAGAACGATAATCGAAAGATAAACTGTAACTGTAAACTGTACCAAAAAGAACGATAATCGAAAGATAAACTGTAACTGTAAACTGTAAACTGTACCAAAAAGAACTATAATCGAAAGATAAACTGTAACTGTACCATCTTAGGCTCTTAATCGACTCCAAACAAATTAAAATCAGTGAATTATATGTTCTTTAAACCTCGCATTGGACAAAGAGAAATTTTTCATCATTTAATTGTACTCGCTATACATCGGATGATTGAAACAGAGAAGTGAACAGCTTTAATAAAGGCACGTTTAATGATATACTTTCAAATTTATAAATCATGACATTACGTTGTTACATATCTTTTATATGAGGGACTGTTTTAATGGAAAAGAACACAAACGATTCTCCGGTTCTCCGGGAAAGATTTTACTTACTTTAAGCTGAGTAATACGAAATTCACATACGATACCGGAAATTAATTTCTAAGCATTTTAGCCGATCTGTAACGGTTTCAGCTTCAGCACGAAATCCCCATGCGAATGATACTTTACTGAATATGACGATGATTGTATTTTGGATTGAAAAAGCCATAAAAGTACAATAAATATCCTATATTTGTTATAAGTTTCAATCCATTCTACCTGTTAAAACCGAGTAAATCGAAATGATTACCTTATAGTATGGAATATATTACTGTTTATATGGTATAACACACAATACACGTGTGTAAAATTACAGTTTTAATGAACCAAAATCAAAAACATTAATTTAAGTGGGCCTTAAAAATTCTAAATAGTATGTGTAAAAATTGGAAGTAATACATCTCCCTTTATATGAACGATTGGTATGTGTTCATGCAGTGAAGTGTCGCCGCTAACGCAAGCCCTAACGTTATGAGGAACACGTTTAGCATCAATAAATTTGGTTCATGGTAAATTCCCAACTATTCGACAGTGAAATACCACCACGAATAGACTTATAGCAGTAAAAATACGTTGCAGCGTTTCCGGGGAAAGATATTATTTGTATAGAAAGGCTGTTAGAAGAAGCAAAGTAAAATAATATAATATTTCGAAGAGGGAAGCCTTTGACGTTCTCCATGTAAACGGTTTGGTTTAAATTTCGCGCAAAGCTACACGATGGCTATCTGTGTTAGCCGTCCTTAATTTAGCAGTGAAAGACTAGAGAGAAGGCAGCTAGTCACCACCATCCACCGCCCTATCTTGGACTACTCTTTTACCAACGAATAGTGGGATTGACCGTAACATTATAGCGTCCCCACGGCTAAAAGGGTGATCCCCAAATTGCAAGTCGAGCGCCCTAACCACCTAGCCATGCCAGGTCCCCATGTAAAGGGAAAAACTCTATTAGTAAAGCGTTTACAACAGCAGTAGGTTCCACAACCACACCCTAAGCTAATTTGGAGCAATACCCTCATCGGCTGTGAAAGAGAACGTTCTGACCCAAAAAGACATTACGATGAAGTTGAGTAGATCTCCTTGTTCTAGTAACACGATACTAAATAATGATTTAAGATAAATGAAAGCTCACAAGCCAAACATTCACAATATCCATCTGCACCTCGAAATCAACGGTTATTTTCATGAAAAACATGGCCGAAGAAATTGGAACTATAGTAATTCCATTTGATCGCATACCTATCGAGTTTTGCAACTCCAATTAGCTTTTGTGCCTTTGTTTTGCTTAAACGAGATCTTGGAAAAATTACGTCTATGTACAGTGAAGGGTTTTGGAAAGTTTGTCAAGATTTATGGTGTAAAAGAATGTAAGAAAACTATATTTAATTAGCTGTATTAATTACTAGGTTAGTTTTAATTTTCTCTGTTAAGTTGGTAGTTTGCTGTGATCGCAAGTTCATATTAGTTGACCTTATAATCCTTTGCAGAAGCTTATTGCAATGGAAATTGCCGTCTAACAACAGTATTAACACGATTGATGGTGGAGGAAGTAGTTTCAAGGGCAGTACGGAACACGGAATATCGTTCTTAAAAAGTGCAATTAATCTTAATAAACAGAAGTTGAATATATATATATATATATATATATATAGTTTCTATAGAGCACTGTAAGATGTAACACCTGGACGAAAACCAACTTGAGTGGAAACGTTATAATCTTAGTTACTCATCTGTCAAGTTCACGGTTTACAGACCACAGCTTCCTACCGTATCCTATCCCTGAATCCTGACAAGGTGAAGAAGTCTGTGCAGAAACGAAGCAGTCATCAGTTTGTTTATAGGGAAAATAAAGTGCATTTTTACCGGAGGCTAGGTGCTGCCACCTAAACGTGGATGAATTGTGCATCCTCTAAAAAAAGACACTCGTCTCGAATTGCCTTATTTCCAATTCAAACACGATTTGCAACAGGGCGTACAATTCATCTTACCCTACGGGCGGCCAGCTTGTGTTACACCGCACCCGGAGCCGAAAATGTAACCTTCAAGAAAGCAGGGGGCGAGGGGCACAGCAGTACTATAGCTTTGCCTGCGGATAAAAGTTATTAAGAGCCTAGTTAAATCACTAAACATATTCCAACTTCTTTATGACTTTCGCTAGAACCACGTTTATTTCAGTGCAGCTGTTGGGAAAATAACAGCCGTCTGTTCTGTCCTTAATGACAAGTTCTCTTGATTTATTGAGCTTCTACTCTTTAAGCTATAATAACATGTCTCAGTATTTTTGTGCCTAGAACGTAACCACAGTTTATTATATTGCGTTTCTTTAAATTTTCATATAATTTCGAGCAAAATCATACTTTTAAATTGTTACTGTCCAGAGTTGCGACCATAAGTTTTTATTTCGGAAGTTAGGGCTTCGTTTTATGTGTATGGACCCGCAATTCTGGAACATATTCCATGTATGTTACTGTACAGAATATTTTTGTGCCTAGAACGTAACCACAGTTTATTATATTGCGTTTCTTTAAATTTTCATATCATTTCGAGTAAAATCATGCTTTTAAATTGTTGCTGTCCAGAGTTGCGACCATAAGTTTTTATTTCGGAAGCAAGGCTTCGTTTTATGTGTATGGACCTGCAATTCTGGAACATATTCCATGTATGTTACTGTACAGAACATATGCAAGTCAAGTAATTTGTGTTATTTTATCTTTTCTTTTCTTCTTTTTTAACTCGTAAAATAATGAGCTTTCCCGGTTTATGATTGGCCCGTCCTATTACCAACATGTTTATTTGTTATCCTTGTCGTATCTAGTCATATCACTTAACAGTGGAACTTGAAAATATTTCCTAGATAGGGTTCTTTTTAGTTTTTCAACAGCCAGAAGAAAACAATACAATGGTGCTATCTGCATATCGGCCAAAGAATTTTGCTAACATCGAATGTCGCGAATAAATAGACCTCTATGCATTTCAATAAAGTAATGATCCTACAAATTGGACAATTCTAATTCCGAACTGTATACAAACTGCCATACCATCATGAGTTAAAATATGTTTGATTAAGTTAAATTTCAATTAACATACACAAACATTGATATGCTAAATGATAGAGAAAATTATGCTTTAACGAGTAATTACACTTATACTTTTTTTACGCACACAAGTTTAAAATATACTTGCCAAGTATAATTACATGTGTTTGCTATATTTATCTATGTATATGTACAATAAGAATTAATTAATTAACGCATTTCCTTTTCTTTCATGTAGTTTAAACTAGTGAATAAAAAAAGGATTATTTTGAAAATAATTCGCTCCTCCCATCGGGTGATTCAGCGGTACTTCTAAAAGCTTATAACGCTAAAACTCGGGGTTCAATACCCGCGGTAAACAGAGCACGGTTAGGCCATTGAGCAGTTTTGTTCTTAACAACGAACAAAATAAAAACAATAATTCAACTAAGGCTACTGTGTTTACGTAATTCCTTTTCTGATTTGATTCGGATTCATTTTTAAACACAACTCTTTGATAAAACTCTTTAAACTATTCATGACATCTTGGTTAATTTTGTCCAATTTCTATATCCGTCGAAATAACAAATTTACAAAAATTCATGCATGTACAACATTCACATTCTCAATATGTCGGATAACGGTCCTGTATAACAAAATGTTTTTAAACTTTAAAAAAAAAATTAGAATGATAATATGCCCAATTAACAGTTTCTGCAAGTTTTTTTATTAAGGCTGTATTTTCTAAAATCTGATAATATTTGTGTTAGACGTTATGAGAACTGTATATTCATGAATTTCAGGATCTGAATGTATGTTTTTCAAAGACAACGAAGGGGGTGTATTTCTTTTAGGATTTTCAGTGCCTAATGTTATTTCATGTAGATTTTGAGACAAATGCCTGTTTTTTTCTTTGCTCATTTACAGGTTCTGATAATGTGTCTTGACTTTATGGGATCTATTTTCTTCGGTCCGAGTTTATAGCCCCTAACGATACCTTGTTGTAAACTATTTGGAAGTATTATTTTTAAAGATTTATATAGGTAGCGCTGTGTGTCTGGTAAATTTCGTACTCTTATTTCCACTGCGTACTGATGTTTCTTGTAGGCTTTATTGTGGAAATATTTTTCCCAAGTCTCAACAAGATAACTTGTACAGTTTATGAGAACGTCTTTCAAGCTTTCTAGGTTTCAACAATATATCTTGTGGGTTCTGTGGGAACTGTCTTTTTAAAGGTTTTTGACACTCCAATAAAATGTATTATAACAACATTTGAACGCTTTTCACGCCATAACAGTTGTTGTATTTTTTGTTTGTTTTAGCGCAAAGATAAACAATGGGCTATCTGTGCTTTGTCCACTTCTGGAAATCGAACCCCAGTTTTAAGTCTGTAAACTTAACGCTGACTCACTAGGGGATTTGTTGTTGTAACAAATGGCCTACATAAATAGTATTCTAACAGCTACTGTGTTTGCTGTGTTTCCTGCCGACTTGATGAGCTCTGTAGTGAGCGAAACGCGTCGTCGGCAATGGATATGGTGGACATAGTGTGGTTGAAATACTATTATACACTCTTCTTCTTAAAAACCGTAATGTTAAAAATACACCAGGCCTAATGCTAACGTCTAATGGCAAGTATAATTAATTATTATCACGCTTTGCCAGCTTATAAAAGGCGTTCACATCAAGGCAATTGATGCTGTAACAAATTGCCTGTATAAAAAATGTTCATATCTACTCTGTCCCAGCGAAATGCCTCGTCGACAATGGATATGACATACGTAGTGTGGTTGAAATACTGTTATAACCGTTTCTCCTTCTTGAAAACACTAAGGGACTTAATAAAAAATTTAGTATCAAAAATAGAACACTATTGTCCCAAAACAAGAGTATTATAGTAACCGCTGTTGTTGTTATTTGCAATTAATGTTTTGTTTATGGTATTGCAGTCTGTCTAAACGTACTTATTTGATTCAATGCTTTTTCTTAGATATATGCATGTAGAAAAAATATTTTGCAAGAATACATATTTAATAATCATCATCCCATGTTTTAAATAATTACTGTATATAAAACAGACGTACTTACACAAAACGTATACTTTTTAAAAATCTATAACGAATAAACTTGTTATAGAATGGTAGTTTAGCATCGTATTGGAAGTCCTAATTAGATCTCTGAACGACGAGTTTCATAAAAATATGAAGCTTTTCATCAATGACAAGGAACCCATTAGTCCATACCCACTTATGGTACGTGTATAAACATACACTAAGGTGTTCTAAGAGCGGGTCTTCTCCCCAACCGAGTGATATGATTCTAAGTCTTTCACTGCCTTGGGAGGGAGGATTGTCCTTAAAGGAGGGGAGGTGAAATCGACAACAAGAAACCTTGTGACACGCTATTCGATGGCTTACGTTAGCTTTTACTCATAATTCTACACTTCCTTAGTATCAGCGAATACCTTGTATGTTGTGATATTTAGATGCAGAGTGGCCGAGAACCATCTTCAAACTTCTGATATGATTTTTCAGGAATGAATCAGTTATATGCGATTGTGATGGATTATGAATTCAATTTTCAGACTTTCCATGGAAATATTTTTGTTGCCAGTAACATATTTCATTAAATGTAAAGCTGGTTTTGGTACACTCTATATATTCTGTATATTTTAATTTCGTAAGGATGCATACCCGCAAATAGAAATAACAATAAGGCTTTTGCGGAAAGTTACACGCGGGCGAGCTACAAATAAAACTGTCTTTGAATTTTCAACTGATAGGCTAGAGGGAAGCCATCTTGACAACAACAGCCACCGCTAACTCTTTGGATTCTTAATTGATCGTCACTTTTAAATTTCAGATCGAATGTTTGCGGCAACCGGTCACATTAGGCCCAACAATGATGCATTATTATTAAACACCATAACTCTAGATGTGAGACAAAATGATAAACGTGTATCAGACCTGAAAAACGTTGTCATGGTGTTTTAGGTATTGTTAAAAAATTCCTACAAGCACTCGCTATATTATCTATAGTAGAATAAAGCGATTCAAAATATTTTTAAATCTTATATTATTGTATTTTGGTTGCGTTTAACAATACTTTTATTATTTCTTTCACAAAGAGCTATCTACAATGAATTTTACTTTTTACTCTATAACACAGTTTTACTTTACCAAGGAACATACTTCTAGTGGAGGAAAGAGTAACCTACATTAACTATACTAGTAGTTAAAGTGACTAATGCATTTAATAAACTAAACAAAGAGCTATCTACAATGAATTTTACTTTTTACTCTATAACACAGTTTTACTTTACCAAGGAACATACTTCTAGTGGAGGAAAGAGTAACCTACATTAACTATACTAGTAGTTAAAGTGACTAATGCATTTAATAAACTAAACAAAGAGCTATCTACAGTGAATTTTACTTTTTACTCTCTAACACAGTTTTAATTGACCAAGAGACATGCTTCTAGTGGAGAAAAGAGTAACCTACATTAACTATACTTAGTAGTTAAAGTGACTAATGTATTTAATGTATAGTTAAAGTGACTAATGTATTTAATGTATAGTTAAAGTGACTAATGTATTTAATGTATAGTTAAAGTGACATGTATTTAATGTATAGTTAAAGTGACTAATGTATTTAATGTATAGTTAAAGTGACTAATGTATTTAATGTATAGTTAAAGTGACTAATGTATTTAATGTATAGTTAAAGTGACTAATGTATTCAATGTACTAAACATAATTACTTTCGACGCTGAACTTCTAAATAGGTTTATCCATTTTTAATTTTGTATAAAACATTTGTCGCCACATCATTACTGATCACCATTGCAATGCTGTTGGGTTAAACAGTCTAAGGAGAGGAAATATGAACAACTACTAGTAAGTTAAAGACGAAATATTTCTCCGTGGTGGAAGGTTGTTGTTCTCAGAATAATCTGACCTACAGTTTCTCAGTTTTACTGCCTCGTGACCATTCTTTTAAGAGTTAAAACCCATCAGCTAGTAACAAGTGTGCCAGTTTTATGAGCTTCGTCCGGGTTTCGGTAACCTCCCTGAGAAGCAGCGAGGCACGTTTGCCCGGGGCGGTCGGCAGCGGTAGGCGGCAAACAGGGTTTGTTTAGGTTGAAGGATGGTTAGTCTGTCTACTTGACACAGCGGCGGGGTGTCTATTGTTGGGCCAAAAACCAACATTCAAACAGGTTTGTACTTGAAAACAAACGGCGGGTTTCTTCTATGGGTAATAAGCATAAGCACAGGTCTATTTCATCTTGAAAGAAACGTCATGATTTCACGTATATACACACACGCACAGGATGTCAATTGCAACTAAAAAAGGGTTTATCTAACATGATTACAGTCTCATTACAGACTCTATAGATGATAATAAAAGATTAATGGCTATTGGAGGCCTATTATAGTGTTTCAATTTCTACGAATAATAAATGGGAAATCGGAAACAAATAAATAATGCCATACAATACCATAACAATATATATATATATAATGGTTCAAAAACAAAGAGAGCAATTGAAACTTTGCTAGAAAAAAGAAAGTATTTGAAATCATTTAAGCACATTCATTATTTTTTAATTTTTTTTTGTTATTAAGCATAAAACTGCATAATGGGCTATTTGTGCTGTGCCCACCGCGAGTACAGAACTGGACTTTTAGTGTAATAAGCCTCCAGACCGGGGAGATTTACTGAAGGACATGCTAGTTTTACTTCTTTATCGATAGAGTGTTTTACTTCTGACTTTAAATAAACTATGGGAATTCTATCAGTAATAATATACTCTAATTACGCCGATAGATTTAAGGTAATATTCTTAACCACAAAAACTTCCACGGTTTCTAAGTTCAAATCTACCTAAGTTTAATGAATAAATTGTTTACAAAGTTATAAGAACTACAAGATAACACACAGATATCTAAGAACATTAAACACAATTACTTGTTACTGGATAATGATAATTTCGCACGTGAAAAGTTTTAACTTACGAATGAATATGGCGGATATTTTTTAAATCTTATAAGAACCCATTAGACCAGTAACGAGTTACCGTGTTGTATTCAGCATTCAGTTAAAGTACTTAAAATAATCTCTACTAATTGTGAATCATCATTATTTGCTTAACCAGTAATGATATTGTGTATTCAATTTAAAGACAATTTTGCCAAAAAAAAATTACTAATGATCAATCAACTGTGGCACGCTTCCATCTGTGAAAGAAACAACTTAGAATTTTTTACTCTTCCAGCATCAATGATCACATGGTAATTAAAGTAAGACATAGAAATATATTCTGTTCATAATATTAATTAGCGATAATTGAAAATCAGTAGCTATTTCTCAACAGAGGTTTTTGCGAATGTTCTTATTATTTTTGTTTTTCTTCTTGAATAGAGGTTTAGATTTAAAAACCCTCTTGTTTTTCCAATGTTTGAATAAGTTAACAAACTACTCTAGAGGGCATTAAAGTACTTTATCGTACGATCTGGGTAACGTATAATCTACCAGTTTCGGTGTCAAATATATTTGGCTGTAAAATTCGAATACCCGTCTCTCTTTTACTGCGCCAATCTCCTTTTTACACAACGCAGTTCTTATTCTCTTAAGTTTCCAAATTGATGTTCCTAAGGGACGCTCGCGATAT
>NW_013665611.1:740571-764546 GCF_000517525.1 Limulus polyphemus
AAATTCGAATACCCGTCTCTCTTTTACTGCGCCAATCTCCTTTTTACACAACGCAGTTCTTATTCTCTTAAGTTTCCAAATTGATGTTCCTAAGGGACGAACGGCCAAGGACAAGAGACGCATATTTCTGAGGGGCGGACCTAAAATCCAGGGACTACAAAGATTGACAGACAGATGTCAGGATGTAATACGCACCAGTTTAGTGGCTATTTCTGGCTACATCGAAAGAGCATGAGACGAAAAACATTTGGTGTCGTATTTTCATTTTATGACAGTATAAGCCATTTTTTTTAAAGGGATTTTTGTGGATTAACAAATTAATAACTTCTTATTGAACCAAAAGAAGGACGTTATCCAATTATGAATAAGATTTTAGATTTGTTGTTTATAAACAACTTAAAATCGTGAACGAGAATAAACAATAATGGTTGAATGATATTTCCATCACGTTACGATATGTTCTCTTGGTTAACTTTATTGAAATAGATTGGACATTTTTGTTGTCTCAAATAGCCCGAATGGTAGATCAACAGGCACGTAAAAAATTCAATAGTAGAATGAAACGACAAGACTAGTGGGAAATAATGTGCTCTTATTGATAGAATAAGCAAAATATTTTTATTATAATGTCTTATTACATCAAAAAGACCATAAACATTACTTAGGTTTTATCATTATTATTGTTTGTATTACGTTTGGAAAAGTGCTTTTATGTTTGGTAATGGTAACTATATGAACTTTCCGTTTCTCATTCAAACGTGTAAAAAAAAAAAAGCTGGTTCACCAATCTAATAGTTCAATGGGTTCCACGATGGCCGATAGCAGCTCATTGGTTAATGTGTCGGACTGTGGATCTGGGTGTTCGTGGTTCGTGTCCCGTTACCGTCAAATACAAAAATCACCCACTATATTTTAGAGCCCTGGGTGAGTTATAAAAGTGACGGTCAGATCAAACTATTCGATCTGTCAGTGGGTAGTGTTGACTAGCTGTTTTCTCTCTGGTCTATAATTTCATAGCTCTCGGGTAGATTTGCGCCAAATTCCACAAACAACAACAACATCCTTGTCAAGAAGTGGGTAAACGTCATAATCCCCAAACCAGAAATTACTCTTGACTAACACTTGGAATAATCATCGACCAACTGAGGCTTAACAATTTCAAATAGTACATTTTACAGGAAAGAAATTAATGCTTAAAAAGTTAGGTTGCTTCGTTCAAAGGTAAACTATTATGTTTTATATAAAACTAATTAGCAATATTCAAGAGCTTAAATTTTCAGTTTTAATCTTAGTTAGTTGTAGACATATTTGACGTCTTATAACGGTTAGTGAAAGAACAACAACCAAAAAACGCGTAACTTTCAATTCCAGAATGTATATCGTTTGCAAGATAATATTTTCTTACTTAGTTTGTATAGATCGTTAAAAAGTTACCCAAAAGAAGAAGCCATATATTTACATTATGTTTATAAAATTAATTCTTTTAGTTAAGAGCCATATTTTTTTTTGTAATGTAAACGACGCTCCAGTTTCCTCCAAAATCCTATGAAATATTCTACACTATGTTAAAACAAAACTTGTGGATTTCTCTATTTTTAAAAGGATCGTTTTCATTATTATTATTTTTTGCATTTATGGCAAAACAACTTATGCTATCTGCCGCTGTCCTTAATTTTGAACTACTGACCAGAGAGAATGAAGCCATCAGCAGTACTCTACCAAACACACTAAGGATTGACTATCCTTCTTATAACGCACCCACAGCTTAAAGTGTGGGGAATATTTAGTGGTATCGCACGAATTCGAACTCGCTAGCTGTGAAATATAACGCTCTACCACAGGACTGACTATTGTTCCTTTAAAAGACAACAAATTTAATTTGTAGTTGTTAAATGTAATTTTACGAAATTAAAAAATATATATTTTACTTTATTGACATATTTTATCCGTGTCACATGGAAATCAGAAAAACCTCAAAAAAAAAAAGATGTAAATCAATTGAGGTTTAGAAGTGTAAATGTCTAGAAAATATTCGTCTCATGTAAACTCGTCATACAGTCAGCCGCATTACTGAAAATACCACTGTAACGATTTGATTGGTGAAACTGACAAACTTCGAGTAAATGGAATCTGTTGTGACATAATATTGACACGTGGGCGAGAAATACGAGAACTAGTCTAACAATGCAGTTGGTGATAAAAAGAAATTAGCATTCAATAAAATTCGTTGTCGACCTTTGGTGCCCTTATGATGGTGAACTGTACAGTCACCGAAACGTTGGAAAATGAAAAATAGTTAGGCACACGATTGGTGTTAATAAGAAAAATTATGAAATAATTTACACCGACCAATTACAAATCTGGAAAAAAGTATTGTCTACTCTGTTTTATACTTAGCAGTGTTTTGTAACAGTTAGTGAGACATGCACCCTTTGACTTTTATTAAGTTTGTTGTAGATCAAATGATTAAGGATACTAAGCGAGTGCCCGTGTGCTCTTTTGATAAGTGAAAAAAACAACAAAAAAACTGGGTAATAAAATGTTGTTGTCTAGTTATATGCAGCGAAAATTGCTATCAGGAGTTGTTGGTTGACTTGCAAAAAATAGTTCTGTACAACACCAACCATTTCGACAGCGGTTATGTTGAATAATGTAGCAGCCTGACGTCTGGCCGAATTATTCTTACCATCTTCATCAATCTTGTTTTCAAGCGTCGGTTTAAATGGAACAACACTTGTATCTTCTCCCCAGAGCTACCCACCCCCAATAGGTGAACGGTAACTTTACGGGGTTATAATCCTAAAATCCGGGGTTCTATTTCCCTCGGTGAACAGAGCATAGAAAATCAATCGTGTAGCTTTGCATTAAAAATATAACTTTTAAAAATTAGCCAATAATTTTTAGTATCATGTTTTCTTCTGCCCCACACGGTAATATCCATCGGGCAGTTTAGTACATTTAGAAAGTAGTTAGAAACATTTTACTTGTAATAATATATTCCATACAACCATTAGGCTTTGAGAACACTCTAAACAAGTGAATAGTGAAAATATATATTAATGAAGTCATAATTTGATATTCATAAAAAAAGTAGCTTTTTTTTTCCGTTGGCAATCTATAAGTAATTTCAGGTTCAAACCCTACTATAACGCTTCTTTAAGTAATAAAATATGATTTTATAATCAAATCATCGAAACTATTATGATTGCTTATTCAACTTATAGATTTTGTGCAAAGAAAGCTTTTTTTCTCGAATATATTCACTGTAAAATTTGTTTTTGAGTGTTTCAAAAACTTTACCATTGAATTCACAAAAAAACATACATACACACATAACAGAACGTATTTTATCATAGCTATGTATGTATGTTTTAACACAACTGCCTTAACATTAATCCATGTTCTACCTACCATATACTGTCAGTGTTGCAGGCTCGCTTAGCCGCTGATTAGCCTCGTTTTTAGCACCACAAGTGTAGTTTCCCATATCTGCTAATCGCACTTGACTGATCAACAGGTTTCCTTCGTTCGAGATTATAAAGTTCGTTTCCTTGCTGGTATCAATTATCTCGCCGTTTCGTAACCAAAAGATTTTGGGCGGAGGAACGCCTTCTGGTGGTAAACACTGGAGTGAGATCTGGCCTTTGATTTCAACACTGGTGCTCAAAGGTTGATTGAAGAAATGTTTCTTCAGGTCTGGGTAAAAAATGACCAAGAGTGCGATGTAGGGAGAATTTAGAGAATGTTCACACTATCTGATAATAAATGATACACGGAAATGTCGAGTATTTGCCATAAAGAAACTGTTTTAAACATTTAATATGGTTGTAACTGTATAAACATTTAATGTTTTTTAATATTCTACATGAAGGAGGAGTCTAGGGGTAATTTTGATAAGTATATTCATTAAAATATTCCTTGTTATTTAAATAGTTCATTTGTTAATAGGTGAGAGAAAAAGGCAGATAGCTTATAGAGACACTACCGAAAGATGCACCCTTTAATACCAGCAAGGAAAGACGAACAAGAGGTTTTTTTATTTTCTTTTTTTTAGGATGAAGTATTATAATAAAAGATAAGGAAAAAACAAGAAACAATGGAAAAGTCGAAGGAGCTATGATTATAGACGAGTCGAAAAGAAAAGAAATATTTGAGTTTATTTTAAGTACAGCACGAAAAAGTGATTTTTTTATGCATGTAATTACTTACTGCAAACGATAGTTAGTTTGAAGATAAGGTAAAGCCTGTTTATGAAAATTACAGTTCAAAACATTCGTATCGATTCTCACAAACCAAATAAAAAAAAAGTTTATTTAATCGACACACGTAGTATTTTGTTCTTCACGGTTAGTTATACTTGAAAATATTTCAGCACTGTATGTTCCTTATTTTAAAATATACCCAAATCATATACCATAAAGTTTAAAATACGCTGTTTTTTCAAGCAGTGCAAAACTTTGTTTTTCACGCTGACACAAACATACACGTGTATATTATATCGTACAAGAAATATACTTTATTCATCTGAGCAAGCCATCCAGAATCTGTCAATACATTATTTTCATCTTCAGCCCAATAGATAGTTTAATTATTGAAATATTAGTTATATTTCTTTTGCTAGAAAAAGATCATAGAAACGTGAAAATATCTGAAGTAAAGAGATGTATTTTAAGGATTACTTCATTTATAATTTATAACGATCTTGTTAGAAGAGAGGTGTTAATCTTGTTCCGAGTTTACTGAATGAAACAAACTACCAGAGAGACGAGTTACTTCACAAACAAACTACCAGAGAGACGAATTACTTCACAAACAAACTACCAGAGAGACGATTTACCTCACAAACAAACTACCAGAGAGACGATTTACCTCACAAACAAATTTCCAGAGAGACGAGTTATATCACAAACAAACTATCAGAGAGACGAGATACTTTACAAACAAACCACCAGTGAGACGAGTTACTCCACAAACAAACTACCAGAGAGACGAGTTAATTCACAAACAAACTTTCATAGAGACGAGTTAATTCACAAACAAACTTTCATAGAGACGAGTTACTTCACAAACAAACTACCAGAGAGACAGTGCTAATTTACAAGTTTCGCGCTCTCATTCATCAAAGTGAAACACACTATCTAACTTTACACACATTTTCAAGCACTTATTTTGGAATTAGAATATCATTGAGGTATTTTCAGCTAAAACTCTCAGAAACCACTAAAATCTCCCTAAATCTTTTACAAGGATGGTATATATATATATATATATATACACACACACACAACATACATACACATATATATGCTGGTTACTTTATAAGAGTATGATCAGGAAGTAAACCCAGCTTTAAATAAGATTTAACTCTAGGAGTAGTTGGGATTCATTTCATGTTTTACGCGTCTCGAATAAACCTTATTATCTTGCATATATATGAATGTTATTACGAATACATTAAAACAACCCTTAGTGCATCTGCATACGAATGTTTAAATTATAAAGATAAATATATTTAGTATACATATATACGTGATTAACATAGGATTAGTTAAAATAGTTAGTGAAATACAGCAAATTATGTGGAGATAATATTTTAAATATCATATATTTATCTTTCGGGCGTCAGGCGTGGCCTAGAAGTTTAGCGAGCTACATTGTGAATCTGAGGACCCATGAATCGAAAAAAAAAAAAAACGTACTCCGCACTTTGTAGCCGTGGGTGCGTTATAAGATTGACGATCAACTTCCACTATTCAATTAGTATAGACCAATAGATGGCGGTTGGTACTGTTGACTGGATTCATTTTCTCTAATCTATTAGTTCTAGAATTGTGAACGGCCAGCAAAGATAGCCTTAGTGTAGCTTTGCGTTAATATTCGAAACAAACAACGGAATCGTATCTTTCGGTGTATAAACTTACAACGTGTCACTAGAAGAATATGTGAAAATTCTTTATGGCTGAAATCTTATTTTCTTTCTGTTATATTGTATATTATCTTGACATGTGATCTTCTAATCCAAAGATCTCTCATATTTTTAGCTGTGGTATAGCGGCTCATAAAATGGCCCCGAGAAACGTCAAATATTTAGCTCATAGCACTGTCATCGCTTGACCAATTTGAGATCTAATTACAGTTTTGGATTCAGGAGGTCAAATCCTTTCGATTAATATATTTTACTGTGCCCAAGGTCTCGTAGATTAATTTACCCTAATCCTGCCTAAAAGAATTTCAATTTGAGGGTAGGCTGGTATTGATCTTGATGTGTAATAAAATCGAATTTAGTATACGCGCGCCCAACGCTTGGTATTGCTGTCGCACAAAAATATAGCTAATAAAAAGGGGGAAATGTCTCATAGATTAATTTACTCCAATCCTTCCTAAATGAATTTCAAGTGGCGCGGCTATTGAGGATTCCCTCTTGTTTATACAGTACGCAGTAAAAGTATCAAATGATGAATTATACGCTTTCCCACTTCAGTTAGTAATTCTCCAACACCAGTAATTTTTATCTCGCCACAGCAGAAGCGTTTTCACGAAATTCTTGCTTTTTTTCTAAAAGTAACTACAAACTGTGCGATCCTAAAAACTTTTAAGCAAAGTCTAATTTATCCTAGACATTCCTTATTGCTGGTACTAGAAAACATGAAAATATCTGAAAAATTTAATTTAAGAAAAATCAAGGACAAATATAAAAATATATATATAAGCTACACAACAGTAACCACCTGATGTAAGTACGAGCCTCAGGGTGTCCTATCTGTTCACAGTAACAAGCCAGCCCGTCTGTACGCATCCATAAGAATGAATGTAAATGTAAGCACCTGTTTTAAAAACCAATGGGGCCATAAAATGCTTTCAAGTCGGCACTCAACGAGAAGAATGAGTAACTAGAATGATCTCATCGTAAATTTGATGACCTAAGTCTGTGGACGTGAATTTTCAATTCCTGATATATTAGTGTCTATAAGCGTACTAACGTAAAGAATTCTAAAAGAAACAGTTACCGCATTATTAAGTACTATAACGCAAGCAAGCAAAAAAATAAAAAATAAAGTTTTATTTATGATTTTTCTTCTTCTAGAATTTGTGCGACAAAATACGATTTGTTTAATACTGAAGCAGTATCGTTTCGATTTTCTTGACTTACTGATAATGTTTGTTAGGATTACAGCGAATTATTGTATAATCGTTTGTTGTTGTTGTATTTCGTGCAAAGGTACATGAAGGCTATCTGCAGATAGCCGTCCCTAATTTTGAACCGATGGACTTAAGAGAAAAGGTAGCTAGTCAACAAGACCCATCGCCAACTCATGAACTACTTTTGTCTGATCTAATAGTATGATTTGACTGTCACTCATATAACGCAGCCTGTGACTCCAAATTGCGGAGCCAATATTTGTGGCAACGAGTCGCAAACTACGGATGCTGGTCTGGATTCAAAGTCTGAGCATACTAACAACTAGGCCTTTATTTCGATAAAGATACTGGAGTCTGTTCAGTTTATAAGCCAGATCTTTCACTCAGATTTATTTTATCCTCACGATTGTGTATGTTTCACTGAGAAATAATTAGACCACATTAGATAACTGTAGTTCTTTTTGCATTATTACTATAGATTCACTCCATCTAGATCAGCGATCAAGAATGTTCTAGTTCTTTTAGCAATATTACTCTAGCTGGCCCGGCATGGCCAGGTGGTTAGGGCACTCGACTCGTAATCCCCGTCACACCAAACATGCTCGCCCTTTCAGCCGTGGGGGCGTTATAATGTGCGGTCAATCACACTATTCGTTGGTAAAAGAGTAACCCAAGAGTTGGCGGTGGGTGGAGGATCTAAATGGAGTGAAGCTAGAGTAATTGTTTGTTTTTTAATTTCGCTACACGAGGGCTATCTGCGCTAGCCGTCCCTAATTTAGCAGTGTAAGACTAGAGGGAAGGCAGCTAGTCATCACCAGGCTAGCTAGATCCATCATAAAACAGAAATATTTTATACTTTAAGGTTTGGAAGTTTTGTTTGTGTGAAATTGTTTAGGTACATTTGTTTTATATTTTGTTGCTTTCTTGTAGAACATTGTTAATAGAGTATCTAAATGGAGTGAAGCTAGAGTAATTGTTTGTTTGTTTGTTTTAATTTTGCTACACGAGGGCTATCTGCGCTAGCCGTCCCTAGCAATGTAAGACTAGAGGGAAGGCAGCTAGTCATCACCACCCACCGCCAACTTTTGGTTTACTCTTTTACCAACGAATAGTGGGATTGACCGTCACATTATAACGCCCCCGCGGCTGAAAGGGCGAGCATGTTTTATTTGACACTTTACTTTTAACTCCAATATTAGCTGATTTGTGTATGTGTGTGGCGATAAAGTCCCTAGCAGAGAGTTGCTTTACAAAACATAAGATCGTTGTAAGAATAAAACATTCCATCATAAAACAGAAATATTTTATACTTTAAGGTTTGGAAGTTTTGTTTGTATGAAATTGTTTAGGTACATTTGTTTTATATTTTGTTGCTTTCTTGTAGAACATTGTTAATCATAAGTGCGCGCGAATCTTAATTTGTCATTATAAGGATTTGATCATCCAGTGTGATGTTTCACATTTCAAGTTGTCCAGCCTCAAAGTGAAAAAAAATCCGAGAGAGAAGTAGCTTAAATTTATGTTTATAAACAAGCATTAACCAAAAATAGTCATATGTGATTGTGGTGTTTGTTCGATTTTAATCTGTACGTTAGGGTACTTCTCAGTGATTATTCAACACCAATGCTATTTCTCTGTTTTATATTTAATTATTTTTCATGTGTGAAAGTTCAGAATTACGGAATCTGAAATGCCAAACTATATACACATACGCACTTCTATACATAATAAGTGAAAACGGAAAACAGTTGTTCTGGTGTGAGAATTGTCTTTAGCAGCAGGACCCACACAGCAGTGAGGATACATCATCTATCAAATTTAAACTCCATTCGAAAGCCTCACATATGGAAGTAATTTATGGTAAAAATTAGGAGCAGATGCCCTACACCTAAACTACTATTCACTGTCTACATCCAGTTGTGGGAAGGAAGTTGAAATTGAAATGTAATAGGCAATTAAGAACAGACTATTGGGAATTATAGGTAAAATTATCTCATAAAGTTCACATTTCTTCCACCCCACCACCACCCAAAATAGCCAAAAACCAACATCGACATCAAGATGACACGATTATAATATATTGGTTAATACAGATTTGGCCAATGCGATTCCAATATAGACAATTTTGTTTGTTATACAAGTAGTGTATAAAATAGTTGATTTTATTTTTAACTTAAAGTAACGGTTCGTCAACAAAATGCTTCTTTAGTTGTTCTGTGGCTTCATTTTCAAATGGAACTCTAAATCTAAATAATAAACAAGTGAATGTGATGGCATTATATGACACATTAAACAATTTACAGAATTTTATTATGGCACTGGTTCTTTTATTCTATGATAAGTGTGGTGTGATTTATATGAACTTATCTGAAATATTAACATTTTTTGCTATACAATTTCTGTCACTAAACGATTGAAAGTTTACGTATCACAAACGCATGGTGAGGTTCCTTTCTCGTTTACAATGTACAGAGATTTCAAAAACTTTCATATTTAAATTACAATAACGTTTATTAAATACGCTTTTAATTTACGTCCAAGTGTATAAAAAACTTTTGCATGAGTTTCTGTTTCTGTTTTTAGTCTAAGTTAGGATCATCAAAACGTTTTGAAAGCACGTGATCGAAAATCACAATTATTGTACAACGTTGCTAATGTTTCCCTTGTATACCTTGTTTCCTGTATAAATGTATTGTCTACAAAGAACCGAATTGTTGGAAACAGAATTACGATCGATTTGTGTGTTCATAAATGTATGTATACTAATGATATATAGAAATAACGAAATTACTTCTGCATTCTACTATGTTTTTAAAAATCTCAATCCAACACACTTCCACTAATACCATGCTTTCTAAATTAGCTTTGCTTTTACGTTTCACGAAAAGAAATTACAAGTAAAAATGTTTAATCATTGAATGATTAGTATTTATTGTCCAAAACGCAAAATATCAAAGTGAGTGTTAGTTTTTGTAATAGCACTAACAAAAATACATGTATTAAATGTGTTGTCATAGATTAACAATATATCCTACTAAGTAAGAATAAGGGCGAGCGCCGCCTAATGGTTAGCGTGCCGGACTGTGGCGCTAATGTTCTGTAATTCGCATCCTGTTATCGCCAAAATAAAAAAAAAGGACCTCACTTTGTGGCCGTGTGTGCGTTGTAAGAGTGACGGTTAAATCTAACAATAGAGTTGACTTGCTATGATACCTTTCCTGAAGTCACTTCAAAATTAGGGAAGGCTAGCGCAGATAGCCCTCGTGCAGCTTTGCGCTAAATCCGCCAAACAAATAAATGTAAAATGACTGAAAAAGTGCTTGACTGTAAAATATTCAAGAGCCGAATAACCCAAACAGCGATATCGCGGATCGAAGAACAACGAATTTTCTTTCATCTTGAGGCAATAAGGATTTGTTATCCAGAAAGTGTATATATCAAAATATTCAAATTCCCCATTTTAACTAAACGGTTTAATTTCAGGAAGTAGCTATTCAAAGTTAAACCTAACTGTAGATGAAAATTGGTTGTCTTTAAGCGCAAAATGGGTTATCTCTGATATGCCCACCACGGGTATCGAAACTCGATTTTTGCGTCGTAAGCCTGCGATACTTACCGCTGAGCCACTGGGGACGCTGTAGGCTAATAAAACAAGTTATTATAATCCTCATTACAAAAGGAACTTGATGTGGTTTTCTTTGAAAGCTAGGCCTAACCTTCGATTAATGTTTTTTTCCCGTATACTCTTCTGTGCCTTAACTATTATCGGTGTGAAATATCAAAACCTAAACAAAATTATCACTTCTAATTAGCAAAGAATACAAAACATGGTGATTGAAATTGTGAGCATGCTGGATCACAGTACTTAAGATTTCTATATTATGAGCAATTTATGACTTATTTCTTGTAATTTTAATTATTAGCCTACAATCACATGGTATTTTTCTTCGTCTATTCTATGTTACATTAGTACAGTTAAAAAAGAAAAAATAAGAATTTAAATTTTCAGCCTCAACAGCATCTTATGCACACGTGGGCTAAATGATCAAGTTAAAGATCTTTATAGTTCAGGTATAGTAATCAGTAATGCTGAAATACTGATTAGATGGAGGAAAGCCAGCCAACAGCACCCGCCAACACAAAGTCTTTCTTCTTTTGGTTTTTTGACGCTTATAATTTTCATATTTTGTATGTTACTTTTATAACGCGCTAACAACTGAAAGTGCGAAGACCACAGCCAATGATATAATGTTTCAAGCTTTTGACCATTTGATCCGAAGCCCAGTATGTTAGCTTCCAGTCACGCGCAGTCATTCCCTCTAAAAACTATTTAAAAAATTTAGAATATAACTCTAGAAGAACAATTACATTTAACTGTGCCATTTAATGAATGGGTCATTCCTATAAATGATACTTTACTGTAGCTAACTAATCAATAGTCTTTCTTTAATTGAAATACTCCTGAATTTGGAAATAACCAAATAAGTTCTTTTTTTTACAGTGACTTCAAAGTTTTGTCTTTCAATGTATAGTTTCCTCGATGGCTTACCAGTAACTTTACAGACTTACAATGCTGAAATTCGGTGCTCGATTTCCAGCGGAAAGCTAAAAATAAAACAAACAGAAACGCTTTGCGCTAAAACACAACAACTGGTGTATGAAAATAACATTATGAAAAACGTAATTTTTATAAAACAACGAATAATCAAAACAAATCTGGTGTATAGACAACTAACATAAAGCAAGACCAGACCGATATACAGTTGTAAACTTCCATCGACGACAAAGTTTAATTTTAAAATATGTTGTGTGAAAGAGTTTAAAAAATAATAATGCAAAACAAGCAAACGTGAAATTATACAGCTAATTCCTAGATAATTTTTTTTTACTCGTTATAATGAAAGCAAAAAAGTAATATTTAAAATCCTTTTTTTTCGTCCGCTTCATCTAAAAAAATGACGCAAGTCTTCGAAACATTCCATTCAGATTCACTGAATTAAATTAATTTGCTGGTTAACTACTACAACCTTCTTTCACTGTAGCTATCATCTTAAATCTCGTGTTGTTCTCCTTAGTTCCCCCCTCCTCCCCACAGTGTATCTGGTGTTCGTCTCCTTAGTCCCCCCTTCCTCCTCCTTCCCACAGTGTGGAGATAAGAAAGCGCTACAAATCGTTTCTTTTTGCACGGACAAGAAAATATCATCCTCGATAAAGGAACATAATAAATCATACAGACCATAACCCACCAGATATATACAGTTATGGCTCAAGAACTTGGGGGAAACAACGGGGGAATATGTCCGCCCAAGTCACTTCGAACTTACATTTCCAAGAACCTCCGACCAGGAGAAGTTCTGCAAATGACGGCTGCTCCACCCCGAGCCAAGATTAATGCTATAGCTATGCATTCTTTTCTCTGCATAGCAAGTCAGCAATCCAGATATTAAACTATCTCCAAGCTTTATGGGTAAATAATCAATTTGTGGTCGCGTGTCATCCGCAGCTTTCATCCCCCGGGTAAAAAGACTTAACTCAATGTGTTGTCTTTCCCTCTTCCCCGTTTCTTCAAATCTGCAACCCTTACGTAGTTTCCATTTCTGAAGCGCGTGCCCCGGGGTGGCTACAGTACTGATTGGGCGGGAAACCGTACATTGAGAAGACCTGTTACAAAGTTTAAAAAAAGTTCTATGACAATTCTGGACTGAAGGGGGCTTGCTAGCGGTATCCAATAACCAATTACAATTTGACATGGGTTATATGTCATCATGAGGACTGGAGGAGACAGCCTTCAATGACAGATCACAGCCAGATGAATGAACCAGTTTATTTTTCTTGAAAATTACAAGAAAAAGGAGAATTTGATTTCTTTTAGATCCTACTGATTAGTTATGTTACTGTGTAGATTGACTTTATTACTTCTATTTATCAGTGTACAACAGGATGAAAAACATACCTATTATTTTATTCTAAAAACTGCATTCCTTGCTTATTTTTTATTTCAGCAAATATCCTGCCTTTTAACTTTTTATGTATGCCTAAGATGCAGCTGAAATGAGAGAAGAAACTTTCATACTTCATTATTTTGAGAAGTAACTCCTGAGAAAAAGGCAGCAAAGATAAAAATGGCAAGCTGAGTTGTTGCTGTTGGTGCTGTGTAGCATAACGCACCGACAGTCTATAAGAACCGATGAGCTAATGACTTAACTTATAAATATTTCTTTCATCAAACTGATCGTTGATGGACTTGATGCTGGCGAGTGGCAAGACGTGCAGGAGTAATAGTTTGAACGAGGGGGTAAATGTGAGGGGGCAGCAGCTGGAGATATGGATGATTAGTCAACTAATAGCCCATAAAAACATTAATCATAGTAAGCCTAACTAACGAAAAATTGTATATAGTGCGAAAAACTTGCAAACTTGTATTATGGAGATTACAAATACTATGTCAGTTAACACGCCTACTGTGAAGGATGCACACATAGTTTTCAACATGCACCAATTCGAAGAGCGAACTGCTATTTTATGATTCATATTATCCCTTACATTACAACAGTCCGAGCTTGGCATGGCCTGATTAGGGCATTCGACTCTCAATCTGCAGGTCACGTGTTCGAATCTCGTCTCCGAACATGCACGCGTGGGGCGTTAGAATGTGACGGTCAATCATATTATTTGTTGGTAAAGAGTAGTCCAAAAGCTGGCTGTTGACTAGCTGCCTTCCCTCTAATTTATTACTTTAAAATAAGGTAAGGCTAACGCAGAAAGCCCTTATTTACAGCTTTCCGTGAAATTTAACAAACATGCAAACTATCCCTTATAGGCTGAAACTACAACAGAACCCCCTGCAGTTGAAAATATGAACGAAGGCAATATTACTTTTTATTGACGAAATATAAAAGTTAAGTTGCTGTTACTTATGTTGATTATAATGATTTCTTACGTAATCACATTAATACGAAGTTACCGTAATGGTTTTAGTCTAATTCTAATTCCTATTCGTACAATGCTTTTAATAAAAATCTTTCGAGCCGAAAAGCATATGTCTTTTATTCCTGTATGTATATATTTTTAAATGATGTAAAAACAATATGTTGTCACCAAAAACGTATATGAAGAATTTAGTATTTGATTTAAATTTTGCATCAACAGCAAAAGAAAAAAAAAACAAAAAAAAAACAACAAAAACAACAAACAAACCAAACCGGTTTATGGTAAGAAACACTTCAGGTTAATTAAAACACTAATGTTCCAATGTAAAAAGAAAATACTACTGGCTTGTATTTCACATTTTAGAAATAGGTATATACCCGTTCTGGTGATTTACTGCGAAGTGTTCTTTTACACTCATCACGTTTTAAGTGTGTATGCAGTTCGAAAGCTCAATGTTTTAAACCAATCACGTTATAAATCAGTTCTTCAAAAAACAAAGCAAAAAAAAAAACAATGTTAAACTACAATCTTACAACAGAGACAAACAAACAATGTTTTGGTTTTATGTATGAACAGTCAGCGCTTTCTTTTAAAAAACTATTTTCATTGGAACTTTAAATAAGTAATCAAATATTCAAAAAATACACCGCTCCTTGACACTCATAGTTGGTAAAATTATTTTTTTTTTCGTTTCAATTTTTTGTTTGCACATTCTTATGTATTGTGGCTCTTAAACTACATTTCATTTTGTCCGTTTCAATATACGTATTTCATGATAAGACGCGGCCTAAAGTAAATGGAAACTAACAAGGCTTATAATGAAATAGAACACTGACAAGAAAAAATAAAAAAATAAAAAAGAAATCGATTTTATCATTAATTTTTTTTTCTTGTGAAAGAGGATGATAAAAGAAGATTCACGGAAACGCGCATAATGTAGACTATATCCTGATATTCGATCGAATAAATTTATCTGTTGCGTGTAAAAAAAAGAAGAAAATTCCTTTAAAAATTTATTACAATAATAATATGGAGTTTAAGTTCTAGGATCTTGCGAAAACTGATTAACGTAATTTCAATAACATATTGACTTCCTTTATGGGCAAGTTGCTTAGCTTCTAGAAGCAGTAAAAATTAAAACGAATAAAATAAACAAAAAAAAGCACGACACCAGTAACTGTTCAAATACAAAATGTAAGCGAGGTTATTTTAAATAAGAAGCGGATAGTTATTGATGCGAGACATAGCCTAACGGTACCTTGAGGAATAGAATATTGTAATTTTTTTTCTTAGCGAAGTGATTAAAACTTTTCATGTGAAAATAATTTTTTGTTTCATGAAAATCACGAAATAAAATCACTGTGGTCACAGTCACCAGCTACGCCTAGTCCTATCCTTCATTTTTTCCTTCTTACACTGATCGAGATAAGCTTTGGCACAGAATAGCCTTTTCCTTCAAGAATCAATGGCCGATAACTCTTTTCCCCCTGGTGGGAAGCTGCTGTGTGCTTGAGGAGCCCAAGTGACACGTCGCAATGGCAGTAAATTGGAGCAACAATTAATAAGATGAAAAGAATGTAGCCTTTAGCATGCCCAGGGCGAAGCTGACAAAAGGACTTAAGAGGGCTCAATACAAGGATTAGAAAGGTGAACAGGTAGCACTTCTGGCTCCGATCTTCGTCGTTTCCTGATGAGTAAATTGTGTTTAATCAACATAGCGGAGGATGAGTAAACACTGAAAAGAATTCCCCAACTTAACAAAACTAAAGAATAAAGTCGAACATTGATAGGTATTGCAGGGATAAATTAGGCTTCTCTAGCTCTGGAGGATCGTTTATTTTATTTATATAGAACTATAAGCTCTGTTCATGAGCTTCTTCCTACCCATATCATAACAGCCTCTTTCTCATTGTCTAAAGAATAAAAAAGTCCAAGTAAACGTAAGTGAAGCTAACAAGCAAGTTTATTAAAAACATTAACAACCTCGACATTTACAAATACTACAGAGAATGTCAAGTTAAGAGGTAATTTTACTATTTCTTAACTTCGCCATCTTGAAAATTTACTGAATGAGAAACTTCTTTTAAAAATCCGATCCCCGTTGATGGAAGTCAATCCCAACCGATATTATTTGACGTTAAATAATTTCAATAGAGCTACCTTAGATATCTGGTCGTCTTGCACGTATCTCGTCTGTATGGAATGATTAATGTAAAGTAATAGAAGGGACTTCTGTTGAGATAGCTAATTTGTAATGAACGAATGACATTCGTTCGAAAAAAGGGGTAAACCTATCCTTTGTTTCCAATCCCTCAAAAGTTGAAAGAAATCGCAGTTACTCAAACAAGGATAAACGAGTTTCATTCACTAAATCACACTGAATGTTAGTGAACCTTATCTGTTTAATAATTCAAAGTTTATGACAATAAAGTTAAGGGAAGGAGACGCAAGTCAGAAAAATCATTAAAAAATTATCAAAGTAAGACTAAAGAAACAAGTGCTTAGGAGAAATTATTTCAAAATGTTGTTTTGGTCCATTAAACCCCAAAAATCAACCAATCAACCAACCATGTGTCCAAAAAATTATCAAAAGTAAGACTAAAGAAACAAGTGCTAAGGAGAAATTATTTCAAAATGTTGTTTTGGTCAATTAAACCCCAAAAATCAACCAATCAACCAACCACGCGTCCCTCTTATAGTATAAAATAATATAATGTTCCTGTATAAGTTATTTCTAAAAAAAAGTCAAAGGTTATTTATTACTGCACTAACTGATCTTATTTAAACCTGTGTTGTATGTATGTATCAAAATAATATTTGACCTATCTTTGTATTAAAATATTTGTGATCCTGAGGATCCTGATATCAACTAAGTATGATTTTCCTGTAGGGTTAATTGTGACAATAACGTCATGCTAGAGAATATATTATCACAATATGCGTCACTGTTAAGAAGTTTGGTTTGTTTGTTTTGAATTTCGCGCAAAGCTACACGAGGGCTATCTGCGCTAGCTGTCCCTAATTTAGCAGTGTAAGACCAAAGGGAAGGCACCTAGACATCACCACCCTCCGCCAACTCTTGGACTATACTTTTACCAACGTCACATTATAACATCCCAACGGCTGAAAGGGCGAACATGTTTGGTGGGACGGGGATTCGAACCCGCAACCCTCAAATTGCGAGTCGAGCGCCCTAACCATCTGGACATGCCGGGTCTAACACGTTTGGATGCAGATAGATTTTCGCACATAAAAATAAAATATCCCCACTTGTTATCAAGTTATTGGTTATAATAGCTATAAAGAATAAATTATATAATTGAAGACGTACAAATGTACCATAAACTAATTATTTTCGCTCAAATATGTTCTTAATATTAGCTTTGTATGTTTGGTACACTAACTGATAGTATTCAGAAAATATTCAGGAGTTAGAGTATTCCAAACTACAGGAAAATATTACAACAGTTGTGTTGCATTATGTGTCGTCATGCGTTTCCATGTGTCTGTCAATTTCGTCCCAAACGAGTTCAGTAGATGAAAAGTCTGTGACTATGATGGCTAAACCATGTTTTTGAGAACATCTTGTTGTTTTTTTGCCTTCAGTATAACTTCGGTATAGTTTAACTGTATGCTTCAGATCATTATTTTATTGAAAAATGAAACCTTGGTTAATAAGACTAACACTAAAGGGCACGACAGTTTTTGTAGAGTATTGTATCAATTTTATTCATACATTTAACTTCCAATTCTATAAATGTCCCATGATCTCTTTACCAAAACAGCCCTAAATCATGGTCTCTCACCTTCTTATGAAGGTACATTTGGTTGCTTTGAGGAATCTAATGTTTAAATATATACATTGGATTATGACTGCGTTTGTATGCGTCTAAATATATAATTTAGTGTTTATTGCTACGTTAACCAATAATTCTTACACTATGTATGCTTATACTAAGCATACGTTAGAAAAATAAACTATATTCACTTCGTATGATATTTTTGGTGACTTACAAGCAATGGTAACAACTGCTCGTCTGCTTTTTATCTCGCCAGATGATGACCACGCAAAGCATACACAGCCATATTTGTTTGTTTCTTCATAATTCTCCACTTCCTTCCAAGAGATGTCTACCGAAACTTCGACTTGTCTTACCCCGTTCATGGGATCCACAAACTGCTGGTGACTATGTTGACGTCTATGAGCCGATTCATCGTTACACTTAAAATACACCCAGAGGGCATATCGGGCCTTACAGTGGAGGATAGCAGGTTTGTTTCTCACTACGAACGTATCTTCTGGTTCCTCCACAAACACTGGGGCGGACGATGGATCTGGATCCTCTGTTGGAAGAGGATCTAACTGAAACACCCCTGAAGGTAAAGAAAAAAAAAGAAGTTAACATATAGATCGACACTACACAAATGAGAAAAAGAATGTATTTTAAGCATTTGTTGCTATTTAAAATACACATTTTCGGTTTTTGACTTGATAGATTACTCCATAATGTAAGGCTTTTATCTGTAGGTTTTAATAAGGACATACTGGTTTTTGCAAAATTTTTTTTTTTACACTAATAGAACTTACAAATATAACTAGCTATTACATGACATAAAAAAACATACACACAAATCAGATTACTGTTTGGGCCATCATGTCCAGATAGTACAGTTGGCGCCTATTTACCCAGTGCAATAATTCTGAAAACAATTCTCGAATATCTACCCAATGGAGTAATTATACAAAAATAGATATTTCTTGTCTATATATTTGCTCAGTAAAATAAGTTTATAAATAAATTTTGTCTTATACCTGCCTAATGAAATAATTTCATAAATTCTCACTTGTATACCTGCCCAATGAAATAATTCTATAAACAGTTCTCGCCTATATAAACCAATGAAATAATTCTATAAACAGTTCTCGCCTATATAAACCAATGAAATAATCCTATGAACAATTCTCGTCTATATACCTGCCCAATGAAATAATTCTATAAACAATTCTTGTCTATATAAACCAATGAATTAATTCTATAAACAATTCCTGCCTATATAAACCAATGGAATAATTATATAAACAATTCTCGCCTATATAATCCAATGAAATAATTCTATAGTGGTAGATAAGTCACTCAAGCGCTATTGCTAGTGGTAAAGCTTATAAAGTTTTATAGTTTATTTCTAGACATACTGATTAAAAGTCAAAATAGGAAAGTATATCTGTATACAAATCACTTGGAATACCATGTACAGTTTTGTTCTTCTTATTTAAAAACGATACTAACTTATTGGAAAAGGTTCAGAGGAGAGCCATTACGATGATTCCTGCGAAGGATGAGTTAACATATCTTGAACTTATTTTCTCTTGAGAAAAGAAATATTTGAGAGGTGATCTTATAACAGTTTACAAGATTATTCGGGTGATCGATAAAATAAAGGTCTTAATACTTCTTTGTGCTATATTATGAAGATACTTAATAGGACGAGAGGACAGGCTAGATTCCTGTTAAAACAGTTTTATTTTTATAACAGGATGATTAACTTAACTTATGCAACGAACAGTAGAGGCCAGTAAATTATAGGCGTTTAAGAAAAAAATCGATGATTTCTTAAAAAAGTAAAGGTTAGGTTTAAATGTTTATTTTTCTCTACGGTGGGTATGAAGGAACAGTGTAGGAAGACCAAACTATCCTTTGTTGTCCATATGTTATGTTATAAACAATTCTTGCCTACATATCTAGTGACAGGATTCTATAAATAATTGTTTTGTTTCAGTAACAATGAAGTTTTTATTACAAACGTAAGTTCTTATGATCATATTGGTGTATAGTAATCGCTTTATGTAATCTGTGCATAGTAGGTCACATAATAAGTACTCTCTTAAAATAATTGTTTGCTAAATTTTTCTATTTTTACTACCTTAAAAAAAATTTGTATGGCCATTTTGAAATTTCTTCGGACGTTAAGAAGATAACTGCTGTTCAACCAAAATAACAAATTTAATATACTATATACATATAGGTGTGTTTGTGTGTATTGTTTATTGTGTTATTATATCAATTGTTAGTTAGTTTGTCTGAAAGTTTTTTCTCTCATTACCTTTCTTGGAGAAGTGTGTGATTGTGATGAATAGTATGAGAAAAGTTTGTATTTCGGTTTACAAAATGGATTTATAAAGTATACATCTAAGCGAATACAGGATAGCGCTTTTGATAACACCATGTGATAAATTCAGATTATGCAGAAGCGTTTAACTGCTTTTTCTGAGTATATTTCTGTACAGTGTGTCAAAGCGAAATGTTACCAGTGTATATGACATTAGTTTAACTTAAATTCCAGGAGCTTTAAGGAAAATGGCTGATGGATGTACACAGGAAAAAGAGAAAGATTACTGGATGGAATTTCTTTTAAGGGGACATGTGGTTTAAGGTAGACAAATTACAAACTCAATTTACTATATAGCGATAACCTATTCGCTAGGACACATTCTACAGAAAACACGTGTGACTATTCCATTTACGTAAAAATAAAACAAAAAATGTAACTATACCATGTGTATCTTTCCATTAGTAATATAACCTCCCAGTGTTTGTGAAACCATAAGGGTCGGCTGAAAACTTCTTATATTTTATCATCGCCAACGAAAACATGAATTAAAAAAAAACAAGAATATGCTCTGCACTTCACGAGAACCAAAAAATTTTCGGAGATCGTTTAAATTTAGTCCACACGCTGTAATATCGTTGCCAATAACAACAGAGATGACGGGACAGCGATGTGGCTAGGAGGTGCTGAGCGTAGCCTTCGTCAGGGCATCAAGGAAAGAAACAAGACGTTCATTTCTACAGTAAAGTTATACATTCTTAGAAGAAAAAAAAAACATATTAAAAACTATATTCGAATGTTCCAGCGTTAAAAAATTAGTCTGAAAGCAATTTCCAATAATATAATTCCAGCTAAACTAATTAAAGCATCTACTCACACACTACATACGGGTATTTATAGCAGCGAAAGGAGTTAAAGTGACACATCACCACGGCGAGTTCACGTTTCTTTTAAACAGCACGTTAAGTAAACATACAAGTTTGTGTCACTGCTGTTCTTTTGATATCAGAGAACTGAGCAACTGCTGTGTATTTTAACCTTGTATAAGTACATAGTTTACTCTTGTACTTTCTCCCCCCCCCCCGCCCAAAAAAAAAAAGAAGCTACGAGTATCAACAATTTTGTCAGAAGACAACGACGCAGAAGAAATCGAAATGCTTGAGTCTTGTTATGGCATTAAACTAAAACATTTCGTTCTTCAGCATCACTGCTGGAAAGACATTACAAATATGTAAGAGGTGAAGCATGTATTTTATAGTTCAATTATATTACTCAATGTGCAAATTAAGTCGGTTTGTTTCGCATTATGCTTTTCAATTAATATAATGAAACTATGACTAATCATAGAGAGTCCTTATAGAAACATTTCGAACATTATAAGTAAGGTATTTTGAACAGTATGTATAATAATTAGCTACACTTTTTACTAGTTTTAATACATGCAAGTAGCTGGCTTGAAGGTAATATTATAAACTACTCTATAAGTTCTAATATTCTAAACATTTTTCCACTTGAAGCAATATTGTGCATTTATCGTTTTATATAAATAGATATGTTGTACTTTTATTTAGTTTTATTAAACAATACTGTCAATCTGTTATAATATTTGTCTGTTTGAAAATGCGCGCGCATTTCATTTCAACAAAAAGTGGATGTAACTATACTTTAGTAGATATTTTATACAACATATTAAAAAGCTCATCAAAGCTTTTAAAACGGTCTAACGTCAGGTCATAGAATAATATTATAAGTTTATTTATTGATAGTATTAAATATGGTAAAGTTTAGCCCTAACTAAACTAAACCAAGAAACGTACACAAGTTACAGTGTTAATTTATATTTTTATCGAATTCAGACCGTAATTAATAAAGGCTTAACTAATGTTAGGTATAAGACAGCTGTTCCCAACCTTTTTTTTTTATCTTCGCGAACTCCTTAAGTAATAATAGTTTTCGCGGCGAACCCCTTTTAAGCAGTAATAAATTTTGTAAAAAAACAAAAAAAAATACGTTTCTGTAACACATAGTAGGAACACGTTTAGAATAAAATCTGAATCTCCGATACTGTCATCAGTTTGCAGTTAGTACCCAGTATAATTGAAACAGAATTCTTGAAACATAATAAAAAAAATTGGAAACTAAAACTGATCATAATTCTCAGCTTGTTTTGAAGAACACGGTGCTTTAAAGTTCGGCTCAATAGAAGAGAGGGAGAGATAGTTTTATATTTTGTTCTGCATCAAACTATTTCCTACCGTACATATTTTAATAAATTAGAAAGAAATTAAAATATTGGTAAGAATTGTAGAACCAGGAAAGTGAAAAAAGACCCCATTACCAAATTATTCTCGCGAACCCCTCAGAATTATCTCTCGAACCCCTAAGGATTCGCGAACCACCTGTTGGAAAACACTGGTCTATGACAAGTGAAGTTATAGATTTTGGTGTCTGCGATTAAAATTCTTTTGTATTATTCTAGAAATCCAGTATTTAAAGAAGTACTTTTGCAATAAAGATACCAATTCGATCGTAAATGTTTTAACGGGTCCCTGCTTGTTGTAAATAATAACTGCTGAAATACACAAGGTTCAAGGGGGTTAACAACAGTTTTGATCAAAAGAGAAAAATAAATACATTAACAAGGTAGAAACATAAATATTAAGGCTGGTCGACCCCCATTTCATGTGATTTTCTGTAATAATAATAATAAAATCTACTCTTATGAATTAATTATTTCAAAAAAGGCTCGATTCCCTAAACTTTCAAATATATAATAAAATAGGACATGGGCGTCCGCAGGAATTTTTCCAAGGAGAGGCAAAATAGTGTGAAATTGTGATCTGAATAAAAAATATGCCGGATGAATAAAAAAGAATTAAGTTTCTTATTATCCAGGGGGCAAGTAGCCCCTCTTGACGCCCCCTCGGACGCCCATGAAATAGGACCGAGTATGGTTCAATAGTTAGCGTCACGTTATGGAAAAAAACTCGCTTCGCACTTTTGGGTTATGGTGTGTTATAAATTCCACTACTCGATCAGACAAGAGTACGCCAAGAGTTGTCGGTAGATGCTACTGACTAGTTGCCTTCACTGTACTCTTATCAGTTCCAAATCAGGGCTAGCACAAATTACCCTCGGTATATGTTTGCGCGAATATGCGAAAACTAACAAATACAGCAAAATAACAATTTATTATACTTAACGTATAATCTTATCATTTCATAAAGAGGAGAGAAGTAAACATTTAACTGTAATTACAGCTTCACGAACTATGGCTAAACTTAAACTAACGTTTCAACTTTGAATGTCTTACTCTTTATACACGCGAAATTGTCCAACCGTGGTAAAATATACCCATGAAACTGTAACTTACAATAAGTATAGTCTCAGTTGTTTTTTCAAGTTAGTTTGACCTTTAAGTGCTTTAAGATATTTATCTGGTCCAAATATTACCCATTTTTTAAATTAATATTACAGCTGTGAGAGGAATATCTAAACAAACAGTCTGTAATATTGTATTAATAATATTCGTTACCATAAATCACTATTAATATTTCCTTTTTGTTTGAGAACTTGCATTCTAAATTCAATCAACAAAGTATTCAAAATACCAACCTTCTATTGCCACAAAACATAACATATATTATACATACGCACTTTTGTTTATTAATAGGTCTCTGTATTACCATCTTGGGCAGTTGAAAAGCTTAGTTTTATAAACAGAGTTTTAAACAGGGGTAAATTCCAATTTCCTTTTATCAAGCAGTGTATATATATATATATATATATATATATAT
>NW_013665611.1:765333-771874 GCF_000517525.1 Limulus polyphemus
GTATATATATATATATATATATATATATATATACATACATATATCATTCTGGTCATCTTGGGCATTAATGTGCTGACCTTACAAGTACTTCGCTATTATGAGGGGTGAAACGTTATCTTCAGGGGATCTCGTTTCAAGTGGTACCTGTTTTGCTTCACTAAGGGGAGCTACCTTCCCACAACTGATTGCAGACGTTGAATGGTACTTCAGACGTGGGTCGTCGGTGGGATTGAGTACTCGCAGTTGCTCCTAATTTTGAATTAAATGTCTAATTTCGTTTCCATGTGAACCAGGCTGGCGATTAGGTGATATATGTGTACCACGGTGTAAACCTATTTTTGCAGATACATCGTTCATTAAACTACGTTTCATCAATTTCACCGTGTAGTTTAAGATCTAATTGATTTTGTGCAGTTTTATGCGTGCAAAGTGTTTTTGGCCTGTTATTTCAGTTACGTTCGAGTTGCTTGTAAAATACATACTTAAGCAGCCTTTGAACAGACTGTTTTTATATACATTCTTCATACAATTCAGTACTGCTTTCTATTTTGAATGACAAGAAAATGACACTACAGTTAATGAACCCACGTTTATTATCTTCTATGCAGATTCAACTACAAATGATTATGCGGTATCATTTGCAGTACTTAGAATGTAATAGTCCTCGAATGCAAAATACTGGATGTGGCAGAACGACAACGAGATATTTACTCTCAAAACTATTACTTGGGTCTCCACCCATGTAGGTCGACTATACACACACAAACACTAAAGCAGTGCAGAGACAATGCAATAGCTTATTTGTGGCAATTAAGCAAGGATATGATTGTAGAGCAATTAGACGTCTACAAGTGGAGTCAAATTGAACCACTTCAGTTTAATAACTAACTATTCATAACGTCAAGGAAATTGCAGAATGAATGGATAGCACATTAGAAAATAAAACCACTTGTCAGTATAAGATAATGAATGAATACTGTATACTTACATAAGTGGTCACCAATATATATTAATTACATCACCGTTTGTTAAATTAATTTTCGCACGATTGTTTATTAAGTGTATTAAGTTATAATTGCAATTTTGTAATGACGAATTCAAAAAGAATTTTAGTGAGAAGGCTTAAAATAGCCTTGACTAGAGATAAGTAAATATTTTAATGAAATCAAACTCTTAACTATGAATTACCTAAAACATTAAGATGAAAGCTTCCGGACTTTTGTTGCAGTATACATATTTTATTGCATATTCGGCTCTCATCGTTATTTTGCTTCCAGGATGTAATGTTATATGATTACAATCTGCATAAAATAAAATCATTCTGGCCAGACGAACTCAATCCTCTATTCACGTGAATCGTTACTCTCGATTACACTTTATTACTTTTGTTGTTAATGTAAATCAGCTAAATCAGCGACATCTGCTGAAACTTTTATCCAGTGAAATTATAGGAAATAAAACATCCCCATCTTATTATTCGACGGTTGTTTCTTTATTTTTATCAAACGTGAAGAGAAACTAAGTTAGATTGCAATCATACTTTGTATTTGAGGATCAAAATTATATTAAATTCACTATTTAAATATTTAGTAAAGAAAAAACTTTTCAAAAAAGAAAGTAAATGTAGGGATGGCTAATATCAATCCTTCAAAAACTATGGAAACAATATGGTAGTGATGCAAATGCCATCCCTAATATCTTGTTTTCATTATTTTCGAAGGATTGATATTCGCTATCCCTATATTTACTTCCTTTTTTGAAAAGTTTTTTATTTACTTATTTTTTTTGCAGTGTTTCAATAGCCATAGAAAGGTTGTATTTATAACCCAGTTCTAAATACAATGATGTTCCAACTGTAACATTTATTGTTTATCTATTATTAGCTAGAAAGTCCTGTTTCACCCTGTACTTAAGCTTTTTAAAGGAATATCAAATTTCTGTAAAAAGGCTAACTTCAGGGGGTATTGATAACGTCGTTTACACTAGAATTATGAATTTTCTTTAATTATTACTAGTTATTAATAATACTTATAAAAACAGATACTTCGTTTGAAACTATGTTATCTCATTGAAATGGGTTGACACCATTGTTTGAGTTTTTGAGTCATCATGTAATAGAAAGAAGCAAAAAACAACAACAAGAAATTCAAACTTTTTGCTATGATATTTACAGACATTCCCAGAACTTGTGACTCAGTCACTGCATATATATTGTTATAAAAGGAAACACTATATAGTATTGTAAAGTTCTGATGACCTATTGAGGATATATTTAAAATACCATTTCCATGAACAACCTGAGCCATCCCTACATAGACAGTGCTACCGGCTGCCTGCCTAGGACGTTTTGATAAAATAGAAAAACAAAAAAAAACAGACAAGGGTAAACAGCTGAATCTGACACTACATTCTAAACAATGATTTAAAGCAATAAATACATATTTATGGAACAGCTTATAATTTATGCAGCTAAAGATTAGGCAACTCCTCTAAAGAACATAGTCCTCATTGTTGTGAAAAAGAAAACGGTTTAGCCAAAAAAACTTGAAAATTTAAAGGGAAATACAGCAGTCGCCATCTCTTAACAGCAATAAGAAGTTGTAATAGTAAGAGACTGAAATCAAAATTTCAATTTTAATAAACGCTTACATACATTAGGATTCGATCTCAGACTACACGCCTTCTCCATTTGTTTATCATAACTTTCGTGTAGATCTTTCAATAGTTTAAAAATGTATAAGACATACAAAACAACAACTAAAGGGTAAAAAGAATGAAATGCCTAGTAACTTGAAATTTTCAAACACATTTTAAAGATCACGAACTCTTCCATACTGTCATATGTGTTACATGCAAAACGACCCAGTGGTATTGACAGAGAAATGGTATAAATGAAATACACGCAGTATCTTTTTAAAAGACATTGTAGATGTTTAATGAGGGTATTATTTATGAAAACTATATTTTGGCTTCTCACTTTAAAGCACTGCTTCACTCCACCCCCCTAGTGGCACAGCAGTATGCCTGCGGACTTACAAAGCTAGATGCCGGGTTTCGATACCCGCGGTTGAAAGAGCACAGATAGCTCATCGTGTAGCGTTGTGCTTAATTACAACCAAACAACCACTACAACGACTCTCAGCCAAAAAAAAAAACAACAAAAAACAAACAATCCTCAAATAAAGATTAGTATGAAACATACACAGCGATGACCGACGGTAATATGAGCACAGATGATCCCCGGACCGGAAAAAACTGAACAAGTAGGGAAGATCAGTGATTTTTTCCACTGTCTTAGTATCTATTTTTTATATTTTGTAATGGAAAATTATTCTGGCTACTTTGTGAAAGTTATTAAAACATGTCTAACAATTGATGAACATCTATCCTGTTGAAAGTAATCGGACTTTAACTTTCAGTTCAAGAGGTTTTAAAAGTAATGACAGGAAATTTTGTTGCACTATAGGTAACAAGTATTCTGGTAGCAGTGACCAGTCTGGATATAGTGGAAAATGACTATTCCATTTATAACGATCAGCCATCATAAGTGTATAGTAGTGAATGTACACAACGTGGTACGATGGTTCAGGTTTCAGCATGTTGGATAATTTTATGTAATATATTCTAACGACACTGAACAAACATCAGTATATATAGTGGAATATAAGCATCCTAGTAAAATTGATCTGACCTCAGCTTATATTGGCTAATAAGTATTCTAGTAATAGCGATCAGAATCGATTTTCTTTGCAACGTTCTATATAGAACATCATCAGGTGACGTAAATAGTTACAACGAGTATATCCACGCAATCAATACTATACCTGAGGTTGGCTATAGAAAAACATTGGCGAGTCATGTGACAAGCGGTTTTCACTTTTTATATTAAAAAAGTTATAATTTAAACGCATTTCTTTGCTTTTGCTATTAGTTATTACAATTTTCTAGATATAAAACTCCGTAAGTAGAGCCAAAATGAAGAGTCAAAATCAAAAGGAAATCGACTGGAGCGACCTCTTTTAGTTAAAGCCACTAGATACCGTTGCAACGAAGTGGAAAATCACCGACAAATCATTTCTAGAGATCTTGTGATTATGAATAATTATAAGCCTTACATTCTTTTTTTTTGGGGGGGGGTAAACGTCTTACAATTTGGTACAATTCCTGACTTGTTACATGTTGTTTGGTTTAAAAAGAAATTCCTAACCACGAACATCAAAAACATCTTCTTTAAACAAAGACCAAGACGGAGGAAAAGTCCTCCATCAAGTAACGAACACAATCCAGAGAAAACTATTTTCCAAACAAGGAACAAGACTCAGAAAAAGTCCCCACCAATTAACATGCGTGACCCAGATAACAGTATTCTACCAATATACGAACACAACCAACAAAAAAGTCCTACACAATACATATGATGATAAGCTTCTAACTCAAAAGTTTTCGATCACAAACCACAACGACATAAGTACATGACCAAAACAAATTCATTTGCATCGCAGACCAAGTTATACTTGGTAGTAAGTTTTAGTTCTGAAGTGCATTGGAAATGATGCTTTATTATCCACGTATTTGACTAAACACAGTTGTCACTTATCTCCGAGTTAAAAGTTAATTATTGTTTTAGTAGCTTATATGACGTATTTAAAGTGATGAAAGTGGGTGTCGGGTACCAGCACCTATTCAAAAAAAGGTTTTAAGTATTTCTTATAAATGCAATGCAAATAATTAACATGATGTTTTAGGCACACCATTTTTGTGAGGATATTTTACACGTGGAAATAATTTGTTTTCCGTTTTGTTTTGTTTTTTATTTACACGTACTCTTCACTATCTCTATATAAATAAATTTGTACTTAAAACTGAAAAATGGCAATGTACGTGCACGTGTGGGAACTCTTTTAAAAGTCACAATAATGAAGATTATTGTCGACAGAGTCATTATGAGAACACTAATTGAGGAGAGAGGCAAATTAATAAATATTGGCAGACATTTTAGGGATAGAAATAATGAAATAAAATTACATTCACTTGAGGGAAAGCTATCAAGAAGATTACATTCCCACATGTAAAGTTGCATTTCCTCAAGAATATTTTTTGAAATCCATGCAATATGATCACTTTCATTGTTCATAACCAAAGGAATACGAATGGACCATGCATTCCCGATCGGGAAAGCCAACTAAAAAGATGAAATTCCTCAAGCAAAGTTAAATTCCTCGGGAATGTAATATTTCGATCCTGCTTTTTTTGAAATCTAAAGTAAATTCCTGACATTTTCCATTGTTTTTGCAAATTTGCAGGAAAAAAATCCAAAAGACCAATAACTTTCTGCTCCAATTTAGAGCATGGGCCTATATTGCAGTAAGTCCATACAGAGATACTAATGTAAATTATCCAAGAAAATGAATAAATAATCTTTTTTTTTTACCACTTAAATTTCTACTTTTCTCTTGAATTCTATTTAATTTTTCTCCCCCCTCCCACTGTAAAAGGGGGATCCAGATCCCTGGATCCATTACTGAGTACAACATAAGATGTAATCCAGTGATCTAAGATATAAATTCTCAAGAATATTCAGAAATATTTCAAGATAATCGTCCACCAGATGTTAAGAAAATGAGGGTTAGAACGTAAATGTACTCACAATATCATTAAACATGAAAAACAAAGCATAAATAAACGAGATATATCGTTACTGATTTCGCTGAATTTCTGTAACTTTCTAACGCTATAGGTTCATAAATAATATGAACTATAGGTTCATAAATAATATGAACCTAAGGCAAAATCTGGGTAAAACAATGCAGTACGTTCACTACCATTCTCTGATGTGACAGGTATTGTTTACACAAGTTAGACTATGTGAATACACCCGTCGTTAGATGTAACCGAGGTAACCGCTGTGTGACAACCGTTAAACGGTAGTTATAAGCTTCCTGATGTAATATTTATTGAACGATGTTTCAAAATGGCACCTGTTTGATTAACAGTAAACGAGTGAGACTAAAATTTACCTTCTGATGCGAAGTTCGTAACATGTTTTGTGTCTTTCAGACTTTAGATTCTTTCTATTGACCATCATGTGTACTTTATTCAGATAAATAAACAGCAACATTGTCCTACATTGACAGTCAAAATATTTGTGACGACATGATATAATACTGGTACTCTAATTCATGTAACCTCTTGGGATGACATGGTAATACGTTGGTAGTCAAAATAATGTAATTGTTTATAATGAATGCATTTTTCACCAGACATTAATATTAGGCCTATTATACTTTTTAACACTGCATGTTTTAACTAGTCCGTTAGAGACTTTCAAGAATTAGAAGAGTGTATAATAACAGTATTCCAACTATACCATGTTCGTCATATCCATTGCGAATCTAGGTAATATAGACAAGGGTAAAAAAAGACAAATAAAATTTGTTTACTTTTTTACCTGTTTGTGTAATTTTCTTTATCTTACAGGGTTTACGCATGTAAGTGATAATAAAAAAGGTTAATGCTTATTTCGGTAATTTGTCATTTTATA
>NW_013665611.1:771884-793528 GCF_000517525.1 Limulus polyphemus
CTTATTTCGGAATTTGTCATTTTATACCATTCCTAAAATGTGCCCCCCAGTGGCACAGCGGTATGTCTGCGGACTTACAACGCTAGAATCCGGGTTTCAATACCCGTGGTGGGCAGAGCACAGATAGCCCATTATGTAGCTTTGTGCTTAACTTCAAACAAACAATATATATCCTAAAATGTAGGACTTTTTACTTTTTTACCCGTTTGTGTAATTTTATTTGTCTTTTTTACTTTTGTGTTTTTTCCATTGTCTTTCTTTACCCTTGTCGTTATTACCGTCACTGATCCATTGCCTACTACATGATTCCTTCATTCCAGAGCTCTTCAGGCCTGCCCGACACAACAAGTACAATAACAAATGGCGTATATAAATAGTGTTCCGACCACTACTGTGTTTGTTGTGTTTTAGCCGGTCTGATGAGTTCTGGATTGACATGGCGAACACAGTGAGGTTGGAATACTATTATTATACAGTCTTCCAATTCTTGAAAATCCCCAAGGAACTAGATATAAAAATCAGAGTCAAAAAAACGTAATAAACCTATTACTAATGTCTAATAACGAGTATAATTTGTTATAATCATGCTTCACCAGTCTGAACAGGCGTTCATACCATAACAATTGGTGTTGTAACAAATGATTTATATAAGTAGTGTTCAGACCACTCCTGTGTTTGTTGTGTCCCAGTTGGCATGATGAGCTCTCTATTGAGCGAAACGCGTCGTCGGCAATGGATATGGCAAACAGTTATTTGAAATACTATCACTATACATTATTCCAATTCTTGAAAATCCCTAGTACCCTATATAAAGAATGCTGTTTTAGAAAACGATAATAAGCTTAGTACTTATGTCTGACTACAACTATAATAAATTATGATCATAGTTCGCAGGTTGAAAAAGATGTTAACACCACAATAATGTAATCGCTTGTTAGGCTGTGGTAGTATACACGTATTTATTCATTTTATTTTAATTTATAAGAAAAATTTAGTGACAGACAAAATTGCCAAAATGTTATCCTTTGTAGGAGGATCTATCGAAGGGTATTTTAAAAATCCCTGCTTAAAGTCTTAAGATTTCCCCAATGTAGGAGAATCTACTGAAGGGTATTTTAAAAATCCCTGCTTAAAGTCTTAATATTTCCCCAATGTAGAAGAATCTACTGAAGGATATTTTAAAAATCCCTGCTTAAAGTCTTAAGATTTCCCCAATGTAGCAGAATCTACTGAAGGGTATTTTAAAAATCCCTGCTTAAAGTCTTAAGATTTCCCCAATGTTTTATAGATTACATTTGTATCCTAACTATATTGCTTGGACTAGCTTACTGAAAATGACAAATCTGTAAAGTTGACATCAAGATCTGACGAATTATTTATTTATAGATGTGTAATGTACTCGATCTCCTCGAGTCTTTTAAAAATTTCAAACTTTTATTTTGTTAGCTGTGAAAAACCACTGATATTTCCTAAATCGGCAATAGCTAGATGCTGTAATTATAGGGTGAGTTACCCTCCAGTAACTGCGAAGAAAAAGGGTATAGATTCCCTTCCCACCTTCATTTTACAAATCACTAACGTGATAAACAACAGTTTTCAGAAGAAACGCACACACAGAGACGTAGTTCGACTGACTGTTGCTATGTGGTAATTTTCAACTCCACCTCCTCCCCTGAAGCTCGTGAATCCTTCGTACCATCATTATTTCTTCCCCACATAGTTAAACTCAAGTTGCTCGCTATGGGAAACCATCATATCTACCGCGTGAGCCCCAGGGACTTGGCCGGGCACGCGGTGCAGATGTGGACTAACTCGTCCCCCAAGATGTCAGACGTACTTCGTCGACTGAAACAGCAGCTCAGTTTCAGCCTGTGACCCGCCTTAACCCCAGGTCTAACTCAGCTTGCTAGCAACACAAGAATTTAGGAGATTTTCCATCACGACCTGTTTTTGCTCCCTAGAGAGTCTCGAGTAGTATAAGCTATATTCCCATTATTCACAAAAACAGCAAAAAGAGAAACTGTTTGAGTTTAGGTATTTATATTCCATTACTGAGGTACCAAAATTTTAAGTACATTTTCACTTAAACAGAAATTATAAGGTGTTATACTTAATTTTTGTTTTCAAAAATGTAGACAGCGTTTCAGAAAAGCACCACAACAACACACTACTGTTTGTTTATTTTAGAGCAAAAGCAAATTGGGCTATCTGCTGTGTCCACCACGGGGAATTGAACGCCGGATTTCAGTGTTGTAAATCCATAAACTTACCGCTGTCCCACCGGGGGGGGGGGGACATCATTTGTTTTTTAAATTATGTTACTGTGTAAATACAAAATAATTATAGAACGATTACCAAACTATGTTTAAATAATTATATATTTAACATGGATTTATAAAACTAAACACTTCTTAAACTGTTTTACATTACTTATAGATTAAAAAACAATTCGAGTAGAAGCTGTTAAACTATGTAATATTTTTAAACTTGAGGTAATAATATTCAGTTCCAAGAAAATGTGTTCTAAAATCAATTCGATTTTATTCAGACTATGTAGGCATCTAAATGTGTTCTAAAATTAATTCGATTCTATTCAGACCATGTAGGCATCTAAATGTGTTCTAAAATCAATTCGATTTTATTCAAACTATGTAGGCATCTAAATGTGTTCTAAAATGGATTCTATTCTATTCAGACCATCTAGGCATCTAAATGTGTTCTAAAATTAATTCGATTCTATTCAGACCATGTAGGCATCTAAATGTGTTCTAAAATGGATTCTATTCTATTCAGACCATCTAGGCATCTAAATGATTAATAATTAGAAATTTTACAAACAAATTAACAAACTTAAAATCCAGTCACGCCATCGATTTTTTTTGTAGCCCTCTAATTTCCAATGACAAGAAACATTCACTCCCGAAAATTATTTCGGAGCCAACAAGATTTGCTGTTGCACTATCTCTTGCCAAGGCATTAAGATACAGACGGAGGCGATTCTATCACCTTGCAAAGCGACTGCTCTGTACTTATTCTTCTTTGTAAGATGAACTGAATTGTCAGCGGGAACACACAAACATAAACAAACTTAACACTTGTTCATGTGCTTGTTGTGGAAATACTTTGAATATAAAGGGGGACGTTTCTGAACTATCAAGCACGAACGAAACAAAAACGAGGCAGGCGTGTCCCTGTAGGGAGTTGACAAAAGGACGTCTGATCTTACCCAAATCACATGGCCGTGAGGGAATTGTTTTCTGTGTCACGGTACTAAGAAATTCTTTTCTAACAAAACAAAGAGGATGCAGTTGCAATTGTTCTTTTGGTAGCCTGAAAACTGAAACATGTCACTTTCCTTTCAGCCTTTCTCAGCAGCCAAATGGCTCTTACTCGTCTTTTCAATAGATTGGTATTATTCATTTCAATAAGTATAAAAATACTCAGATTAGCAATGTCTACGAAGCTGCTACCTGGAAGTGAATACAAATTTACAAACACTCTAAATCGTTAGATTTCCCTTTGGGTACGTTGTCCTCCAAACTTGAAAGTAATACCTTTGATAATGCCACTGGTTTTTAATCTGGTCTGTACTCGTTTTGTTGTCCCATAAGTTTTATTTGCATTGTTTTTACTGATGAGAAAATTTGTTGTAATTAATGTGATATATTTGGTTCAAAGTCTGTTGATTTCGACTTTATTATTAGTATTACTTCGAAATTGAAATTAAAGTAATTATCTTAAAAAAATCTACATTTGATACAAAATCGACATTTAAAACAAACTCCAGTTCTATTAAATATAATGTTACTTTCGTAAAAAAAAACAACAACAAGGAAACATGCATACACATACAATGTGTTACATGTCAAGGAAGAAAAATTTTAGGGCACAAACGAAGTATTACAATGCAAAATTAAATACAAAAATATACAATAACCATGAAAAAAATATATGATTTTGTGCTAACAATGTCTCTTATATATTATGTATTTATAAGTTATTTATTAAAATATATTTTATTATAATTACCTTCATTTGTATAATATAAAAGATATAAAGATACAAAATATCAATGAAAGAAGTACAAACTAAAGTGATGCCGCATGGGTATTACAAAAGAGTATATATATAAGCAAGTAGTAACCATTGTCATTATCAAAAGTATTAATTTCAACTTTGGTGAGAAGGGGGCAGCGTTAAGTTGGTCCCAAATTCAATTTCTATACATTTGGAAAGGAGTAGAAACAAAAATAAGGCAGTACAAATCGTCCTAACGATTTAGGGTGACTTGCCAATTTGTATTTATCTGGGGATGGGGACGATTTCACGGATTTTACTTAAGAGCCTTCTCTTAATAGTGTCCCTACACGAGTATGTGGTTCGATCTTCGTTAGTCTCAATCAGATCATCTGATCAAGGAAGCTAATCAAACAAACTCTCATACACAATCTATCGCTCTGAATTTCCTGTATAGATTATAGACATTAGTAATAGTACTGAACCACGATGTTACCATAAAAACAACGGTTTTAATTATACTTTACAACATAACCCTCGTAGCTGAGCCAATTTTGGATACGTTATTCGTAAACGCACAACTTTATGATTCAGTGCGTTATTCTCAAAACAATAAAGTCATACTGAAGCTTGGAAATACATCAAAAAGTACAACTAATAATCTATGCAGATCTTCACCTACCGTCTTCAAGCTCGTCTGCGGAGTAGTCTGCTCCGAGCACCGCCGACCAAAACAAGAAGAACGACCCGAGAAAAATTATCCCCTTTTTTCGCTGGCTTGTCATACTGGCAACAGACCCGACTATGTTCTACGTTCACCCAACTGTCCACAAGTTCCAGAGGTGCCAAATATTCAGACGAAGTTATTCAATCATTGAATGTTTGGAGAAATGTTAAGTTCTATCACAAACCAAATTTGAATATACAGACACTACACATAATTATTTAAGCTGGGAATTTCTGGAGTGTCCGTGTCAGAGTATACATTAAATGCACTCTAAAAAGGTCTAACGAATTCACACAGCTGTGTTTCTGAATGAGCAATCTATAAAATATTTCGGACTGGAAACGAACAGTCAAAATCAGTATCGAAAGTTGGTCGGATTTCTAAAATTTTGCAATTATAATAAAATCCAATGAACCGAGATTAACCAGTTCCCAAGTAGGTAATCAATAATATTATTTTGATTGAACCGTTTAGGCTTTGCAAATAACATTACAAAGAACGAAACATGCCCGCGGAGAGGCGAACAGGATCAGCACGTGACACCGAGTTCACAAGAACTCTGCCAAGAACTCAACTGACTGTGAGTTGGGCGGCGTAGCCGCTATAGCTAACGCGCGTCGGGAGGGGGGTGCAAAGGGGAAATAGATGACAGCCAGTCAGTGGCAGGCCGAGATGCGTGCATGCGGGGCAGCAGTTGTAAGCAACGTCAGTATCAGACAGCATCGAGCCTGACTGCATTGGAATCTGAGAACTTTTCCCTATCTACTCGTCCATCACCCCTGCTTCCATGGACGGATACATTTTTCCATTACACAGCCTGGACTAACCACGCTGTTCTCAAAAAGGCAAACGAGATTTTAAGTAGTATTAAAAATCTTGCAAGCGGCATGGGCTTCTTTCAACAATGTGACCAGCAAGAAGATTTCTGTGAAAGAAACTAATGTGTTGAACTGTGGCGAGATTTTGTACATTATATTGAAAGTATTGTAATACGAAAGTCTGAATAATACGGAAGACAAATAAATGATTTTTGCCATTTCGATTTTTTTTGCCACAAGACAATGACAGTAGCTTTTCTTCCAATAATATATATATATATATATATATATATATATGAGAAACTCATTTATATATACAGAATACTACTAATACTTTATTGCTTCCTAAGCCTATTAGCACAGTGAAGCACAAAGACTACTACAGTATCCACTTTTTGCTTGAAAGCAGTGGCAACTGCAGGATTCTAAAAGTGGGGTGAAAGGTGACAGATAAATGGGTTTGGGGGGCAGCAAAGTTATTTATATATATATATTTTAAAAAGATAAGAGGAGAGTCATAGAAGATGAATTTAAAAGTTCCAAAGTAGGATTACTTTTGCTGGAAAATGTTTCGTGGAGTTTTGTTTTATTAAACTCAAAATTACCAAGGTGACCCCCAAATGTAAGAACACTGACCATAGATTGGAAAATGTTTCGCTGGTAGGAGGTCTCCCGTCTACAGATGCCTGGTTCCTGAAGACATGGCATTTTATGAGATGTAACTTTTAGTGAAAATCTTTGAGGAGAAATATATAGAGTAGCACCTATTACCCCTCACTTCCCCTCTAATGTCGTCACTGCTTTGGGGGGGGGGTATCCTATCTTTAACGTTTTGTATAGGAATTGACATATAGCAAGGATCACTTCAACTTATGCAAGTGGCATTATAATTGGATAACTTAAAAACTAGACGATCTAATTTTAAAAGTATAACAAGAGGGAATTCTCAATAGCCGTGGCTGTAATTAGATCTCAAATCGATCAAGAGATGAAAAGAAAAACAAAAAAACTCAGAGCCATTCTATGATCACCTATGTAATGGATAAAAATTAGAAATATGCACAACTGAATTTTTTAGAATATACCACAGAGTTACTAAGCAATATTCTTAGTCAGTAGAATATAAGAATGGACCACTGTATCGTGGTTGAAGGCAGTTACTTTCAGTACATATGCCTTTGCTTTTTAACAAGTTAATTAACTTAATGAATTTCTCTTTGAAAACCAATTACCCTATGAGTGCAATTCTTCGTTTAGGGTACAGATATTTAAACTTGTTGAAAGCTCGTTACTGAGCCAATTTTAACTCGGTACACTTGTGGCTTTACCCATTTCGGAGACTAGATAACGACAACGTTACAAGAAAAATTGAAAAGTATAGACAGAATGATACAAGTATCATTAACCGCCCCTCACAAAATGAAGACCTATGATTGATTCGAGCCTTGACCAGTGTACATTGAAATCGTTACCTACCATCCTAAGACACTTTCAACCCCCCGACGGACTTACCTAGAGAAACCACTTAGAATAGATTAGATGAATTATTCGGAATCAAACCAGTATGTATAGTTCTTACAGAATGCTCACTTTTGGAAACATTGGTTTTTGCTCGTGTCACATGATATCTTAATTTTGTGAGGTCTCACAAGAAATAGCTTACTTCCTAAAACATAAGATTAATTTACGACTCATTCCATCTAATCTTTTAAGATATACCAATAAGTTATTGCTTACCTTATAAATTTCTTTACTTTGACAAAACATATAATACTTATATCACTTATAAGCTATTTTATTTTCGAAATTCGTATATAAAACAGTACTCATTTAATAAAGTATCATTTCCCCAGGCAGCAGGAAATCTAACATGTCTTACAGACTATATTACTTCCTAAATCTGCATATTATATAACTGTTCATATTATGAATTATTTATTATCTTTCCTCATGCAATAATAAATATAATAACATATGTCACAGATTAACAAATTTCCAAAATTCATGAATATGCAACTCCTCATCTTATGAAATGTTTCTCTAGACCGCGTAAAAACTGACAACGTAATTCATAGATTATATTGCTTCTGAATCCGTAGATTAAATTCATCTTATGATTCACCTTGCTTTCTAGAGTGTCGCACATTATCTAAATATTCAGTTAATGGGTTTGTTTTGAATTTCGCGCCAAACTACACGAGGGCTATCTGCGCTAGCAGTCCCTAATTTAGCAGAGAAAGACTAGAGGGAAGGCAACTAATCATCACCACCCCTCGCCAACTCATGGACTACTCTTTTATCAACGAATAGTGGGATTAACCATCACATTATAACGCTCCCACGGCTGAAAGGGCGAGCATGTTTGGTGGAATAGGGATTCAAACCCATGACCCTCAGATTGCGAGTCGAGCATCCTAACCGCCTGGCCATGCCAGGCCGGTTGATGAGTGATTTGGTTTCATAAACCTGAAGATTAAATTATGAACTTCATGAATTAAGATTAGATTAACAGTTTTACGGAATAACAGTTTTTTTTTATTTTCCTTGTTGTATGTATACTATTTTTCATAAATATTTTAGGACTATTTTGTTTCCTAATGGGATACTTTAATTTCTACCGATCTTGTGATTTCGCGTTTTCTCATCCTGCAATTTAACTTGATACATTACTTCTTTTTCTAGACTAAAACAGTTTGTAGGGAAAGATACTGAACTAGATAGGATTCTGCTTGACTGATACACCATTAGAACTTTCTCGAATAAATGTAGGTCTCGTTTTTCTAAACAACTATATTTAAAAGTTACAGATAATTTAGTGTTGTATCTAGACTCAAGCAAAGGCACCTGCAGCATTTCAGAAAGTTAACTTTAAGCCTTGCATGTAGTTATATACGGAGCTTAGAAAGGGCCAGATTACTAACTTTTAAATTTGCTTCATGCGCCTTGAGGAATAGAAAGCTGCCCAAACAACATTTCTTTTTACCGACACATCCACCTCGATAAATACAAACAGATGCGGGCGCTCTCTTGCGGCCAGTATTTGAGTTTTATGGTTAGCAGGCATAAGTGTTCCCGCTTGTGCGTCTGATAAATCATTGTACAAGAACAGAAATCCGTAGCAACAAATGCCTTAGAACTGATCATAGCGTAAAATGTTTTAACTATGCCGGTGATAATTGATCACGATCGCCTCATGTATACATACCCATACACTAGATACTTATATGTATACGTATAATAAGCGACATAAATCACATTACGTTATATATACTTATGTATATGGCTATCTGTCTTGCTTGTTTGGTATTTTCAATACACATAGCAAGTAAAAGTACTTTATTTGAAAGTACTTTAAGAGTACCTGTATAGATATAATTGTACTGTCTGTCCATGTAATTACTTCGCAGTACGAATGGATTTTCACTAAATTTGGTATGGAGCTTCAATCGGTCCGTGGAGAGATACACACAAACTTCCAATTTGGCATTTTGTGTTTGGCGTTTTTTATGGGCATTTTTGCGTTTTTTATTACTACGTCGTCCCCTGTTGATGGATCTTCGCCAAATTTGGTATGAAGGTTTGTTGGGTCCATGTGGAGATACACGCAAAGTTGCGGTTTCACATTTTGTGTTTTGCAGTTTTTATGGGCGTTTTTGCGTTTTACACAATTACATTTAAGGGAAGCATATTTTGCATGTCCTAAGATAACCTTTCATTAATCATGGATTTACATACGTTTCATCCAGGGGACGAGTACTGCAGATGGTAATATATATATATTAACATCATATCACAGTGACTCCAAAGTAGATGATCTCATTACTGGAAAAGAAGCAAATCGAAGTCTTTACTGAACCTGAGTGAAAAACGCTGGCTTTGATGCACCGTTTCTACCTTTATACGGAGAAAGTTGTTAACTATAAACGTTTTTTTTTGTTGTTGTTATGAGTAATTATTATTTACTTAAAGGTGCATAACAACGTTCGTTGTTTACTGTCGAAATATTGCGTTGGTCTCATTTTTATTATAGTTTCAATCTCGTTGCACTAAAGTTTGCCGCGTACGTAGGTGAAGACGGGTCCCTAATTATCATCGTAACCTACCCCAAAAATCGTTCCATTAAAGCAATTTAATTATATACTTGAAATATGTAAGTAATGTTAACAATGGATGATTAATTACAGTTTTGAATAGAGAATTTAATTTTGCCAACAGAGGTTTTAAAAATACACAAATAAAACATTTTTAAAGTTGTAAATTTCTTTATCTTGAGGTTGACCAAGTCTACACGGCGTAATACTTGGTATAAACACGTAAAAAAGGAGTGTGATTTTATACTTAAAGGGGTGTGAGGTACTGATAAACGAGCTACAAAAGAGTATAAATTCACACCTTTCGGGTAGAAAATGTTATATCACAATCTACTGGAGTAAGATGACTGTAAAAACTTCTGTTAAAATATTACCATAAAATTTTGAGTAACTGAAAGAACTGGTTGGCCTTCATTGAAAGTCAAATTATCGAATATCATGTCCTCATCATGTGTGATACATATACATTCAAAAAGAGTTAACAGTTTTTTAATTTACACATCTATCACACGACTTCCCTTCTGTTTATAAGTTCACACTCCATTCACACCTTTACGTATATAGCAGGAGTGTAAAGTTTTATTTGTTCTATGTGTGCATCTTTCAGAGTGTGAATTCTCACCCTATTAACAGCAAGGGGTGTGTCTGTAGGAACCATACCTCAGTCACATTTTGTTTTTACTTAGAGTGTATCTGTAAAAAAATAAGATAGTATACTACAGTTAGTTCATTAAGTTTTCATTAGAGTGCTCTATAGATGAAACAAATACATAATCTACCAATTTTCTTCAGCTAAAGACTGATAGCAGATTTATGTGTAAGATATAGCAGACATAAAGAACATTGAAAGCCAAGAAGGTAAGTTAAGCTTGTGGCCACCAGAGGAGCCACAAATCCTATGAAGTACTGATGCCCTATAAATCATGCGCTTACATGTAAAATTTATTTAGAATGTATTGCTTTAAAAGTAAAAAATAAGTCTACACATCGCAATATGATTTTGCGGGAGTTCAACCACATATATCGCTAATACAAATTATAACATGGTTGCTCTATTTCGTGTATGAGAATTTAAAAGAAAATTATTTTTTTTTGTGTTCATAAACCAACTGAAAACTAATAAATCATTGTGTAAAATATAAACCTAGGATAAAAAAACAAACAAAAACCTATAAATGTGTAAGAAGTAATCTGCGGAAAACTAATCAATCAGTTTTTCTAAGTATCCTCTTTCTCTCTTCCATTCATCGAGCTCATTTATTATATTTTAACATTTATTCGACTAATCTACAGTGATATTTCAGCTGAGCCTTATCAAAATTTTATAAAAGGCAAAGTCAGTTACTACTTTCAAAAGCCTCGTGTTGAGTCATGCAAACGACTCGTCAAATTCTCATCTCAAGTAATCTCCACGTAAACCAAAAAGGAAAAAAGACACACACACACACACACACACACAAAACAAAGATGGAGTAAGAAAGAACGATAAGGTTACCTTGGTCTTTGATTAAACATTCAAGATTCCAACACTCAAAAAAAACATATTTTGGGTCTTTAAGCCTGAAAAAATTACTGAGGAATTCCAAGTCAAGACAAACATACGACTTTGAACCAATCACTTTCATTTTACTATTTTAACCTTAAAAATATTACTCGTAACCTTAATTTACAAAACAAAAAGTCTGATAATGTTTGTGAAAGCGATCTTTCATAAAGACCATCCAACAACTTGATAAATAGCCCTATATAATATCACAGATGGAATTTTTATTTTTTTTATTTTGAATATAAAACAATTATTACGTATTTGGGGCCATGCATGACCGAAAATTTATGGTTCGCGACTCATTGCCGTGAAAACGCGTTATACACTTTGGGGCCGTTCGTATACTATAAGAGTGACGGTCAAATCCCACTCACTATTCGAGCAAGCCTGAGAGTTGCGGTGGTTGCTGTTGATTAGCTGTATCCCCTTATAAAATCAAGATTAGTCAGCCCTCAATGTAGTTTTGCACGAAAGTTTGGAAAAAAAAAATTGTAAGTATTGAGGCGATTTAAAAATATGTTCATACAATCAAACCTAGCAGTGTAGTGTCTTTGTGTGACACTTGCTATGTTCTTATTTCCTGTAGTTTTATCAGTTATTTGCATTTTTGGCGATTTTCAGCATGTCATTAATTCTTATCACGCTCTGGAACGCGTTTGATTGATATTATATTTTGATTTATAAAGCAGAGTGGTCCGTCTGTCTGGCGTCACAATTCTGATTAAAATTTGTGGAAGAACTCAACAGGACATCTCAAACACAAACAAGCAGTCGGACAAACTGTTCGAATTTTTCAACTATGTTAATTATGTACGAAGTTAAAACAGGTATGAATATTCGCATTCTTTTCTTCTAAGTCTTGAATAATTTTGAACGATGACTGTTAATGTATTTTTGTTAAGTGATGTGGTAGTTATACGTGTTTTTCTTTTTTTAAGAAGTCTCTGTGTTGAGCTCTAACAGCATTATATTTCATTGTTTTCATACTTTTTCATGGTTAGACTTCCGTAAAATTGTGCCTACTGTAGAAAGCATTTTGAAAGAGGATTACGTGCCCTTGTACGTTATCGTATTGCGTTATTTAACAGAAACACACACATTTTATATGCGCAAATACACACATATACAAATGTGTGTATGTGGTCAGACTCAACCATCCGAGCTTCTAACCGCATTTGTATCAGACTGGCAGCTTACGAAATAATCAGTTTTCATGAGATAGTAGTTCTTATTAATAAACCAAATTTATGTTTTAAAGAAAATGCTCTTATATTAGTTTGTTTGTTTGAATTTCGCGCAAAGCTACACGAGGGCTATCTGCCCTAGCCGTCCCTAATTTAGCAGTGAAAGACTAGAGGAAAGGCCGCTAGTCATCACCACCCACCGCCAACTCTTGGGCTACTCTTTTACCAACGAATAGTGGGATTGACCGTCACATTATAACGCCCCCACGGCTGAAAGGGCGAGCATGTTTGGTGTGACGGGGATTCGAACCCGCGACCCCTCGACTCGCAATCTGATTATATAGAAGTATCTCACCCTTTTCAGTGCGCACCTGCTGATTTTAGTGCTACAGTAACTACAGTTGTCAACTGATTTCCCAATGACAAAGTTTGATGACTACCTTTATATTTAGGGTTCTTTTTATTACATCGACCTTTCCCATGAGAAAGAATCTGTGATACCAAAAAGGAATTATTCAGAATAACTTGCAGTTGAACAAGAGAAATTTAGTCATATTGCTTGACCATCATTCTACTGTTAAAACTACAAACACATGTATATATAATAATTTTGAAAATTTTTCGGCAAATTAAGTGTTCACTTTACTAAATAAAAGAGAAAGAAAATCCCTAATGTACTTGCATACTATAAGTGCAATGATGTCATCAAGATAGATTGAAACAATGTTGGACGGCAATACAGCTAAAACGCGTTATTTTATTCAATCAGTGTTTCTGGACTATTGCTCAGATCAATAATAAGACAATAAATTGAGAGAATACATTAACTACAGTAAATTTCCTCTTTTTTTTCAGCTTTCCTTGTTTACTTCCACTTGCAATTGTTTACTCGGTTCAAGTTTGAAATCCAGCAAAAAATAGATAAAGCATGCAGGTTAAAATCAATTCATTATAAATGACAAGCATTCTTTGTAATATCAGTCTTCTGTATATAATGTATGCAGGATATGATACAAAAGATGATACCTATATACAGGCCTTGCTAAGATTTTATCAATGGTCATCGTTTCTGAGATAAACGACACATGTAGGCTTAAGTAAGCTGAGAGTCAATAACAGTCCAGTATATGGCTCATAGAAAGGTTCATATCACATTGAAGAAACACATTAGCAAGCGAAAAAGGCGATGAGTATAAAATTATAACACCACATTCGGCAGTTTTTGCAACACTAGATTTAATTTTTATGAGCATCAAAATGAAGTTGAGATTCAAGAAGAGAGGAGCCGACGCCCATGTTATAAACCAATACAAGTTACAATCTCCTTAATTTATAGTTTCTATCTTCTCTGAGGCTTAATTCTGTTTCTAAGTAGGTAGACATTTAGTGTTTTTATGGATAAATGCCTTATGCTCCAATATCCAACAGGGAAGATGAGATAAAATTACCTCTATATACATGTAAATTTTTACCTGTTATTACCTGTTTGTCAAATATATATTTAACTTAAGAATGGCTTTTTAATTTCCGGTACATTTGGATACTGTAATAGAACTGGGATCTCCAGAGCGCAAAAGACCACCAATGTTATTTTATATATTGTAGTTACTCTTACAAGTCATTAATCATTATGATCACCATAAAAACTTTTTCATGAAATTTTAAGCTATTTAGAATTCCCCGGTAAGTCGGCGCTAAGTTTTCAGAATTACAAAACTAAAATTTGGTGTTCGATTTTCTGCGGTGGACAGAGCAAATAGCCCATCGTGTAGCAGCTTTGCGATAAACCACTAAAAACTTAGAAGTTATTTACACAATTTGTTAAAAACCCATTATACGAAACCAAGAAATGATTTACAAATAAACATAATGTTAAAATATTATACCATAAAGCTGTTCAAAAGTCTCATTAAGAAACAGGAAAAGAAGCATTTGGATAAATCCAGATCAGCACCTTACATGATATGTAGGTGTGAATGAGTATATAAAAAGCAAAACAAAAATAACATCAAGTGTTTGAAAGTGGAAATCATGGTGTATTAAGATAAGGTTGTCAAAGTGGATACAAGTTTTCCAGAAAATCTTATCATCTTTAATATTTCTATGAGCCTTTTGAATAATCGCTATCATAACACTTTTTTTTTGTCTTATTGTTAACACAAAGCTACACAATGGGCTACTGTGCTGTGCTCACCACAACTATCGAATCTACATTTTTAGCGTTATGAGCTATCATACTTACAGCTGAGCCACCAGGGGTACCATACATATGTATTATAGTATAAAATATTCAGGCCACGCGTTACATTTTAAGCCAACCTAAGTGTATTGGTAATAATGTCATCCTAAATCACAAACATTTTTGTTAATTATGTAATAAAATGAGTTTTCAAGCTCATTACGTTTACCTTAACAAGGATGTTCTAAAACTGGCTGCTAGATTTAGAGGTCTTAAGTTTTAAAAAAATCGAGACATTTGTAAGGTAAGAAACTGATTAATCGCTCTCATTACTAATGATACCTAATAATTTAATGTCACAATCACTATTTCTCGATTCTGTTAAGCCTTTACAATTAGTCCAGTATAAGGTTAACTTTGGTTAAGAATGCCTGCAATCCAATTTGTTAGCTTTAATTAACTATAAATTTTAACTTTTCATGGGTTCTTTTGGGTAGACCAACAAGATTGTAAAAAATACTTGATATGAAAATCAAAACTTAAGAAGGAAAAAATTATCAAGTAAATATTAAACGCCCACACAAATGTCACTCTTAAGGCTAAAACAGTACTTACTTTCTAGACAAAAAAAAAAGCATCGTATCTCTGTTGACGGGTAGGGATGGTGCATTTTGAGTTTTGGAAGATGATATTTGAACGTTTTTTGAGTCTATTATTTGGAATGGAAATGGAGTTGACTATTTCAGTCAAATATCAATTCGCAAAGCGACTGAGGCAGTATTAAAATTTATTATAGTGTTGCAATAAGGAAAAAAATCAATACACGCTCAAGATTCAAGGTCAGAAGAGATTTGGCAAGAATTAGCGCTGGGGCTAATGAGTACTTTATAACACTTTAGTAATAAATAATAAAAATTAGCATTAAAAATTAAATATTATGCATTTACTAAGTTTTCTCCTCTGTTTTTTCTTTCTTTAACATTTTTGTATCTGAATTATCTACTTTGGTGACTTCGTGATTACCTCAGGTATAATATATTCAGGTATATATATTCTCAGGTATATTCTCAGGTATACTGATTACCTCAGGTATAAGAATAGAAACTACAACAACTTGAGGAACGGCAGAAAATGTATTTCGGAGTTTAAAATGAGTTCCCTACCTGACTGTATTGAAAGAAAAGACTGGGAAAAATGGCAGTGAAAAAATGTTGTGTTTTTATTCTACGAAAAGCAAACTAGTTCAAATAGCCCAACGTGTTCCAGAGCAAAGGAAAATAGCTTCTCTCTAAAGTCTAGAGATCTTGATGATGTCATTTCTTTCAGATCGTTTGTGTACTCACATCACTGTTGGTCATTTCAGGAGCAAAAATATAGGAACTATTATCTCCAATCATTAAAAGACTAGTCACTGGTTATGATCACTGTCAAAATATACGTTATTTAATTAACTATGCATTCCCCGAGCATTCTTTATCACGAGAGAACACATGTAACACCAGGACTGTGCATAACGAGGGCGATAGTAATTGAGCCATTTTTCAGAACCAGTTCTCTATTGTTAAATCTATTAGTGTTCCGTTTATGTGAAGAATTCTGAAAGTTCTTAGAGAACGAAAACTTTACAGCTGTCTAAACTATAAAGGAAAAGAAACAACATACTTAGTATTTGTGTACTGCAAACTTATATTCCCGTCTCCTTTGCCATTTCAAACACTAGTAGGATGTTAGAGGATTTGTATTTATTAGGTTTAATGTTAATATTTTGTGTATATTAGGTTTATTCTATGAAATACATAGCATAAAATACACTACAAATTCTGCTAAGTATTCCTAAACTACATAAACTGCTTCCAAATTTGTTTGTTGTTATGTAGTTTAATGCCATCTGGTCAGAGAGAAAACTTAAGTTATTTACAGTATTTAAATACTGTAAAAAATACATATTTAAATGCGTATTTTATCCAGTACATGGTACCATTATAACATATCAGCCTTATTTATGTTATATTATATTTCTTTATATAAAATATAGCCCACCTGTACCAACTTATTTCATCTCAACTTGCGCAAACAGTGAAAACTAAGCTATTTTATAAACCATTTACTATCTTGTTATAATTTTATGTTTTTCTTTATCCATGAAAGAAAACTTTTGAAAAGTTTATTGAATAAAATAACTTTAATTCCCAACTTTCTAACCTAGAAAATCTTATTATAAAGTTAACAAATAGATGTTTACTCGTTTACCTGGAATTTTAAGACAATTGAAGTACACTTATTCTCTATCTGCTTGTCTATTCACCTCCTTCTCTTGTGCTACCTTAGGAGGTGCGAGGTGAATGCAGTGGTTATGAGGTTAACTATGTATGCTCTAAGAGTCAAGGACTAGGAGTACTTGCTAACACATCGTCATATAATTTCAGAGCTACGTTGCATCTACCAAGGTAAGGGTTATTGAATTTCACTGCAGGGGGAGTCATACCTTTCTGGCCCTATTTTTCATCCTCTGTTTTGTGAGTAAAATCTGTGCCCAACAAGGCAGTGTTCGATTTGTACTTACAAAGGTGTGAGGATTATAGACGAAGGAATGTTACAAAACTGCTGTTAGCTTTAAAGGACAAACAAAAAGTTGTGAGAAAGTAAAAGACAGATAATAATGTTTATTATCCATGAATTATTTTGAAAGCATAAAATTAGACCTTATTATTTTCTTCTACTAAAATTAATTCCCATGGTAGGTCAGTGGTAAGTTTACGGACTTATAATGCTAAAATCCGCGGTTCGACTACCTGCGGTGGAACGAGCGCAAAAGGCCCGGCATGGCCAGGTGGTTAAGGTGCTATTAATAAAAAAAATGTGTATGTGTGTAGTGACCACAATAGCTAAAGGTTCGAAAGGAAAATGTTATATATAGCAAATCTGTATGCTTTTGATTTTGACTGAGATGTGGTAAGAAAAAAGACTAAACACAATTTGCAAACACAATGAAAGTAATCTCTATTTAACACCACAAACAATAAATAAGTCTGTAAACCAGAATGAAAGAACATAGCAATTTTTACCAATTTCCATACATTATTTTCAGGATCTTGATCCCTGGAAACCATTCTGTATTAAGAATTTTGATATATCTCTTCTTCTTTATATTGAATTCTTGAAGAATAGCCTGTTACTCCATATCACTAACAAACATCAGTTTTTGATGCTCTGTTTGAAGAATTTTCATTCAGTTGACCAAATCTGGTATTTGAGAATATGCTGTCTATTCATCTTAGTACTTCCAAAGTTGACCAAATGATAAATTTGTAACCTGTTATAATTTTACAGGTTTTGCTTAACTTTGGACATTTATTTTCCTCCTTCTTGTAGTTGTTCAACATAGGCAGTTTTTTTAATGTAAAATAGTATCTTACAAACGAATGATGAAATCTGCATATGGTTGTTAAGTCCGATTTTTAGTTCTTGGTGCCTTCATCTAGTAAATGTTGTATAATATGTAGGTTCTTTCGATCGTTACTATCATGTTCAGGGCAAAAATAGAAATATTTGTGTTTTTTACTTCTTTTTAAAACACAAGATGATGAGTTACAATCAATAACTTTACGTGATACAGTTTGTTATTTATCCCAAAAAGTGACAGCTCTTACTATCACATCTTGTAGCTTGTGTACATCTTTAAGTGTTGAGTAATCTAATGGTGGTGTTGAGGTAAGGTTCTCTGTGAGAGAGTAAATGCTCATTCACATTCACGTCTTCTATTTCAAGAAGAAGACAAGTTATGACAATAAAGAAACTTTAAGGTAGCATGAACCTCATCCCAAAATATTTGGAGTTCATATATATTTCAAAGTTTGGAACATTTCTTAGAGTTTCAGAATCCACTGAATGTTTAAACCCTCCTAATAAACTAAAGAAACATTTAAAAAATACTTTGTAAATAAGTTGTTCATATTTCTTTGGGTTAACTTTGAAACTACTCGTCCTTAAACTGTCAAAATATATTCTAGGCTATTACAGATCTAAAGATGTCAATAATCCACGATGAAGGTCTGGTCCAAACCAGCACTGTGAATTATATAGAAGAACATTTCCTAACATAAGTGATTTCTGGACAAATTTTAAACCTTAAAGGTGGATAATGGTGAAAATTATTTACATATTCACAATTAATGAAAAGGTAGTTTTAAGCAGAATAACGACTTATTTTACTTTATAAATTATGTATCATGTCAAGTTATAAATATTATGTTATGTCCTTTGTTTGTTATTAATTGTAACTATGTATTATAAATTGAAAATAATATGCCAAAAATGCTAAATATGATATTGGGCAATAAAGTTACAATATTACACACTGCAGTTTATGAAGTGTTCATCACTTCAGACTTTTTAATTGTACAGTAAAGAAACTTCTAGCGTCATAGGTTTTTTGGCCATGGATAATGCCTGTTATGAAGTTAGGTGTGAGGAACATCAGTTGGGGTTGAAAAAATGGCTGGCTTTTGGTCAGTCCCAAAGGGATTACAACACTCTAAGTCGTTAGGAAATTATTAAAGGTAGAGGTTGCCCTTTTTCTTCAGCGATATGGAGACAACAGAACCCCCTGTGATTATGAAACGTTATTATCAAGACAGGTGTACAAGGTGAGAAAGATAGAGACTTGTTGGCGTGAGTTGTGAAAAAGGGATACAAAAGAAAGGAGTTTATTAGAAGAAAGAATGACAAAAACAAAGAGATGTATAAGAGAAAAACAAGGGAAGGAGTACTATACTGCCAATGAGAACAAAACCTAGTTCTAAATTTATGTATTGTTGGTTAGAGTAATGAATAGCAAATGTTATGTATACTAGTGTGAGTTGATTCTTGATAGGAATAAGTACAACCTTAATAAATAGAAGTGCAAGTATAGCACAATGATAACAAAGTAGTGTCAGAAGTGGGATTAAACAATTCATTAGGCATCAAACCAAACAATGGAAGAAGAGTTCGAAGTTGGAACCACATCAACAAAGGCTAAAGAGGAAAGTCAACTTGATGAAAAAGAGAATTCGGGCAAGAAAATAAGTTTCCTTTTGTTCTTATTTTACCTGTTTTAATGGTGGTTCAACTAATTCCTACTAGTTATAAATTGTGTGGTGTGTTTCATTGTTTAAGAGTAGAGAATTTATGTTAGCATGGATGGGAATGGGAAATCACTGACATATATGTCAGCTGATAAATAAATGTAGAGAAATGGGTATAATATGTAGTAACAATTGGAAACAATATGAGATATATGAAGTTTTAATTGAGGTGGGGCTCATAAGAGATGAGCTTTATGTAGGGTTCGCAAAGGTTATCATGGTAAGGATTTACAATTTGCTAAGATACAGTTAGAAATGAAACATTTACATACAGTGAATAAATGCTTAGAAATAGAAGCTGGGAAGAATGTTTAAAACTAGAGATAGAAGAAAGAATTCAAGTTGATAATCGGTGGAAGGTAGGAGTAATTCTGGTGATAGGGCTGGCAAACATGAAAAAAAGCACCGATGTACAGTTGCCAATATTTTGCGAATGCGATGAAGATGTATTTTTCTGTGCTTTTGAAACAAGAGGGAATCTTCAATAGCCGTGAAATTCTTTTAGGCAGGATTAGAGTACATTAACCTATGAGACCTTTATTTCATTTGTTTTTCTTAGCTATGTTTTTGTGCGCCAGCAATACCAAGCGTAAACCCGATTCAGTTTTATTACTCTTCAGGACTTCTACCAACCTACCCTCAAATTGAAATTATTTTAGGCAGAGTTAGAGTGAATTAATCTATGAAACCTTGGCCTTGGTGAAATACACCAATCGAAAGGGTTTGACTTCCTGAGTTCAAAACTGTAATTATATCTCAAATCAGTCAAGAGATGATGGAGCTATGAACTAAAAGTTTGTACTTGAAAAAAACACAACTGAGAGCCGTTCTATGAGCCACTGTGCTGCAGTTAAAAATAGCGAGAGCAGAATATTGTGAGGAATCTAATTCCTGCAGTACCTATAAAGATGCTAGCCTCATACAATAAGACTGTTAGTAAAGACGAATTACAGAACGATGCAATGAAATCAGCTATTTTATAGACATATACGTTAAGTCTGGAAACGTATTGCAGAAAGTTCAGAGAGTTAGAAAAAACGGCAAAGAGTATGGAACATGAGTTGCTAATTAAATGGATCGAAGATGCTCTCAAGATTGTAAATTTGATGTAGCAAGGGCTAATTTTGACAAGATTACCAAGCAGTGAATAATGTGGTTAAAAAATAGAAGGCTAGCAATTGCACGTGAGGAAGTGACGTTAGTTGATGAATATACAATTGATTGAAAGTAGGTGAAAAACAAGCTAGTAGAAGTACTTACTATAAACAAATAAAACTGGATCAGCACTCCTCAGGAATTTTAAGAAGAACCTTCCCACAAAATGATTTTGTAAATAAGGAAAGAAATTACAAACCTCCACCCAAATGTTTTATATATGATCAAGTTATGCGTGTAGCTAAATTATGTTGGCAGAATAAGAAAACTGCGAAAAGAAGAAAGAATATAACGTATTATATCGAAGACAGAAAATTTCAAATAAATATTTAGAAGTGATGGTAAATGGAAAAGCTGTAAACGCATCAAGAGATACTGATAGATAGAAAACTCTGGTGAGAAAAGACTTAATAAAAGATAATCAACTCAAAAGTGACACAGTACATTTAACTGGGTTTAGCACCATACCAGAAAAGGCACTACTAGCTAAAGCCACATTGAAATATTGAGTTTGCATAGTAATAAAGTAGAAACTGTCGAGTTGAAAATACACCAGTAGCGGTACTAACATAGCCAAAGTAGCCATATAAATGAGGTTATAGAAAACTTTGAAACATGGGTAGGAATTAGTGAAGAAATAAATCATCAAGTAAATAATACAAATAATGATAAAATTTTTAACTGCTGTTAGAATAGGGAATTTGGATCGAGAACAAATAATTTGTTACGTCTCTGTTCGTTTGTTAATTTCCCGTAGAAATTCTTCCTGAGAAACTTCAGCGATACAAATCCTTTCTTAAA
>NW_013665611.1:794460-826651 GCF_000517525.1 Limulus polyphemus
GACTACCTGCCTTCCATCTAGTCTTACACTGCTACATTAGGGACGACTAGCGCAGATAGCCCTCGTGTAGCTTTGCGCGAAATTCAAAAAACAAACAAACAAGCCCTAACCACCTGGCCATGCCGGGCCTCTTCTATTGGTTTCCAACACTGTAAATACAGAGAGTATAATGTTTGATACTGTTTCTTTCGCGTTATGTGACGAAAATCTTTAAAATAATACGCCTTCACTAGAAATCCACAAAACTACTAAATACTACGGAACTCATTATGATTATAACAGAAATTTTTCAAGATATTCGTTTCCCAGTGAGTCAGCGTTAAGTTTACAGACTTAGAACGTTAAAATTCGATTTTCCAGATGAACAGAGCGTATATAGCCTATCATGCAGCTAGGAGCTAATAAACAAAGTTCAAGATATTTGGTTATTTGCAAAGCAAGCTGTGCTTTTATTATTCAATATACACTTAATACAACGACGCAAAGTCTGAGCCTCGAACGACTACACATCTGTAGAATTTGTTTGTAATTAAGCACAAAACTACTCCATTGGGTAATCTGGCTGTAGAATTTGGTTGTAATTAAGCACAAAACTACCCTATTGGGTAATCTGGCTGTAGAATTTGGTTGTAATTAAGCACAAAACTACTTCATTGGGTAATTTGGCTGTAGAATTTGGTTGTAATTAAGCACAAGACTACTCCATGGGCAGTCTGGCTGTAGAATTTCTAAATTTCAACTGAATTACTTTGACCTACTCGATGCGTGACTATAATAAACTCAGTGACACAACAGATGACGACATGGGTTAGTTTTTTCTTCCGATGTTTGAACATTCGCAATACAGGTTGCATAGTTTTTAGATACATCAATTAATAATATATTGTATTGTAAGAGTGTATTTTTGTTCTCTAATTGTTTTTATAAAATATAGTTTTTTAACACACACACACAGTTTGTTGCCAATAAATATTTTATTTATTTATGATGTTTGAAAAGACACGCTCTTTCTTACATGCGAGTATTCGTACATTCTAGTAGAATATTAATATTTGATGGCAGTAAATCAACTGAAGAGTCTCTTCCTGTTATTGCAATATACTACGCACCTTTCAAAAAAAAATCCATCCTCAATCTAAAATGGAAATTGAAGTAAGTTCAATCCCCCCTTTACCCCCACTATCAATGATTTTGTACAATGCCGAAGAAGATACGAGACGTAGGTTGTTGCATGATGATACGATCATTACTAGTTTATTACAGGATATGATCGGCTTGCAGCAGCTTGACACGCTATGCTCGATATAGACTTTTCAAGTTTTTGTTTTCGTTGAAGTAGGACATGTGAAATGTTTTGAAGGGTGGATTAGTACAATGCTTTTACACGTAGAGCAAGCTTTTAAGTTCTTTTTTAAAATACGTAACGCATTTTTGTAAATGACTTTAATTTCATATGTCAGTTCTTTCGTTTAGCCGCTTGAAAGTTTTGCTAGCTCATTACTTGCATGCAAAATATTCTCGCCCCCTAGTGGCACAGCGGTATGTCTGCGGACTTACAACGCTAGAAACCGGGTTTCGATACCCGTGGTGGGCAGAGCACAGATAGCTCATTGTGTAGCTTTGTGCTTAACTTCAAACAAACAACACACCAAAAAAGTATTCTTCTTCGAAAATTATAACTTAAATGATTTGGAAGGAAAAAAATAAGGTTATGGTCTTAGTTTGTGATTTGAAGCAAAAAGAAAAATAAAGAATACCGTTCTAAGTTTTATCTAAAATATAGTAACCAAGGCAACAATATACAAAACAAAATCCAATTGAATTTATGTCACTACTCTATCAACTATCATGGCACTGTCTCTTAATCAAAACTAGTAAATAAATATATATGTACTTATTCACAGTTTTTAGGTCTTTATTCACGTACCTATTCAATATGAAAGACCTTAAGGTTAAGACTTATGTATTTATCGTGCGCCCGGTGGTTAGGGCGCTTGACTCGCAATCTGCGGGTCGCGAATTCGAATCCCCGTCACACCAATTATGCTCGCTCCTTTCAGCCGTGGGGGCGTTATAATGTGACGTGCAATCCCACTATTCGTTGGTAAAAGAGTAGCCCAAGAGTTGGCGGTGGGTGGTGATGACTAGCGGCCTTTCCTCTAGTCTTTCACTGCTAAATTAGGGACGGCTAGCGCAGATAGCCCTCGTGTAGCTTTGAGCGAAATTCATAACAAACCAACTTCGAAATACACTTTAATCAATTAACGTTTGCTCATCATCCTTAGTTAGACATTTCTTATCACCACGGTTGGAGCCTCTGAAGTTTAGCTTTAGATAAATAAAATATAAAATGGATATTAAAAAAATACCCGAAACTCCAACTGATTAAAAGGAACTTAATTTGATTTTCAGTTTTTCTTAAAGTTTTCTAAAGCAAAATGTATGAGTATGTAATTTTATCATGAATGAGCTGTAAGTTAATTTGTTTTTCTCGGCTCTGAAAAAAGCAGCTTTGTTCTGCACATTTGTATCAAGACTGAATAGTACAATTGCTGCGTTTGGTCTATGAAGAATTGATGAATATAACGCACCATTCGTGTTTGTGGAAACAGTCCTTCTTGTTGCTAAGGGTTAACAAAAAATAGTAATTAACTCTAGAGAAAAGCACACAATGCACAAGACAATAAGTACTATGACTGTAAGAGAAAACAACGAAATATCTATTGTAATAACTGACAACTAGTTGCCTAATTCAAAACAGATGAACTGTTGTATCAAGAAAAATAATTATTAATAATTTAACATCTTTTATTGTCTGACTCTGCTGTTATATTAGTTTTAATTAAATCACTTCAAGCAATTTATATAAATATCAGCACAAACATGCCACCCGGGAGATATCAAGGTGTTCGCGTTACTATCTGTTAGTTGTTTATAAGGTGTTCTCACGATTACTTTTAGGAGCAATAACTGCTGAGAATTGAAACTTATTATGGTAATATAAACATAATGCCACATCTTACTGTGTTCTCTTTTAAGACAGAACAATTTTTGTCAGTGCCGTGTTGGTAAAAATAAAGCAGAAACAGAACTGCGTTAACTAATCTCTTACATAGTTGGTTCCGACTACACCATTAATATTTGTAATTTAAAATAACTTATTTGTCATTTTACTTAACTGACGCAAACTGACGTGTACATTTAAGCGTGTGTGAATTGATATTTGAACATTTCTACTTAAAAGCATGCAGAAACGTTTTTGGATTAACTGGTTAAAATTATACATTGACTTAAATTTGCAATGGTGTGAATATTTGTTTACTTGCTCGTTCGTATTTAAGCACAGAGCTACTCAATGAGCTACCTGTGCTGTGCCCACCACGGGTATCGAAACCCAGTTTATAGAGTTATAAAACAGTATGAATAAAATGCAAATTATATTCAGTTTCTTAGACACTGAAAAATTAAGTCAAAGAACAAACTGCTAGTCGTCGAAAAAAAATATAACCATCTTCATTAAGAACGTTTTAGTTTCATCATTGAACTTACTCGTGGCTTGAGAAACAGACACAAAGTGCTTTAAAAAGGCGATGTGTGATTACGTTCACCTTCTGCAAACATAAAAAATCTTCCGGATACGTTGCTATTATTACTATTTTTTTTCTTATAATAAGTATTTGTAACATTTAGATACTGAAATAATAGAAACGAAAGTTAATATACACTATTTCCTGAGCAACAATCTGAATTTTTCATTACCACAGAAAGCTTTAAAAAATGTTACTCGTTTTAAGTTTACAAGATACAAATATACCAGAATCATACATTGCACGAAGGATATTTAAATATTTTCGATGTAGTCCGTTCCATGTAGTAAAGGTAATGTATTTAAATACACGAAACAAATGTTTGTGTTTGTGTTTTTATAGTTTCTACGCTTCTGTGTCCTTTTAAACTATATGTGAAATGATATAGTTTTATCACAGTCCACCTTATCTAACATTTGACCGTGAACGATTGAGTTCAGAGTTATTTTAAGAAGGATTTGAAACATGAAACACATCAGATGTGCCGAGCCATAGTACACAGAAATCTCATGACCTGATTTCACACATCTTTTTACTTATCACAGTTTACACATGACAGGTGACAGTTTACTGTCACTCTGTGATAACGTTTCGATAAGCTGACACATGACTTCCTTGGCTGCGTTTCTTGTGGTTTGCCCCATATCTTGTGTGAGCAGAAAACTGACGGATATTTTCATTTAACAATTCATCCAGCAAATTCAACCTTAAATATTATCGCAGAAGACATAACATTTTCGCCGTGTTTGACGCATTTATCGGCGCAAATATACATATATATATATATATATACCAGAAAACTGCTGCGAACTAACTCATCAATACTACAGAGAGAATTCATTACAAGACTATCATATTTTGACATTTCGGGTGGAGCAGATTTGTTTTCAGCAAAAGGAACAAAAGTATTTTTCTGGTAGACTTCTTTTTGTATTTTGTTTTATCTTATATTTTGCTGAAAGTGTTTGTTTGTAATGCAAATCACATTGGACTATTCTGATGTGTCCACCTTCCTGAATCGAATCCCGCATTTTTGCGTTATAAGTCTGAACATTTATCGCTAACCCACCAGTGGACTGCTGGAGGTGATAATTAAGAATGTTTATATAGACCTGTATCTTCTTTACACTGTATCTTAATATATTTTCCCAAATACTTTTTTTTCGAAACTAATCAAAGCTTAGTTGGCTATTTTTCACTAATTTTGTCTTACTTTTCATATATTTATGTCTCCGCAGAGAGACGTGCTATTTTTCTATTGTTTCTTCTTCTTCCAAAAACTTCACAATCGACCGCCATTCTTTCATTTCTCGGAAGATTGAGATGAAAGTTGGTAGAGTTATAAATTGGTCCATTTTGCTCAAGTATCTTTTTCATTTAGACCTTCTTAAGAATTTTATGACGTCGAAGGGAAAACAACGATATTTTGGGCTCCTGTGCCAAAATATTGACAGCAAGATGAAAATTAGCACAAATATAAATATTCATGCGCCCAACACATTGACTTACAAATAGTTGGATTTGCCCATTTGGAGTCTTTTTAGGGGAATCAGAGCTCACAAAAAAAGCCCTATTTTCATCAATTTACATAGGATATGATATAAAGATACTTTTCTACAGGTTTCACACATTGACAAACAAAAATGGCGGACTTGTCCATTTTTAATAATTATAGAGGAGATGAGATGCCACAAAAAACATAATTTTAGGATTTTTTGACAACTACTCTGACGTATTTCGCCCGATTTACATGCGATTTGATAAAGAGATATAGAAAGTTGTGGAATGTTTGTTAGTTTTTCAGCGAGGAAAGCACAATTTGAGGTTTTCGTGAACTATTCATGTGTATGTCAACCAACTTACATAGGATTGGGTACAAAGATACACTCTTGCAGGTTCCAAACAATGATATAGACAGTTTTCGATTTTTCTATGTTTTTCACGATTTTTATGATCTAAAAACTGGCCATGCTGGGATAGTGTGACGGAGGAACGTTACACGTTGCCGTGAATATCGGCCTCTAATTTATTTCACTTTTATTAATGAATTTATTATTAATATTTTAATATTGCTCGACATCAAACCCATCCTAGACTTTTTGTATATACAGAAGTCCAATAACCACCACCAGTAGCCAGTATCTTAAATAGTCATACCTGGTTAGCTGTTTCTGTTCTAGACTTTCGTTGTGTATACAGGAGACCCATAACCATCACTGTTATCCATTATCTTAAGTAGTCAAATCTGCTTAGTTGTCTCTTTCTAGACTTACATTGTGTATACAAAAGTCCAATAAAAATCACCAGTAACCAGTATCTTAAGAGGTCACACCTGTTTAATAGTCTCTATTCTGTTGGACCGTAGGAACCTGAAATATCACATTTTAATGTTGTTTCTCGAATTTGCCATGATATTAGAGTAATCAAACGTTTTACTGACTTAGAAACAAGGAAGGGTAGGTGAAAGGATACATTCGTGTTTGTACTATGTGTTGTTCATGTACTATTTTTTGTGTATATCTTGCGGCGTCCAACGTAGATTGATACAGAAGATAGAGATAAAAGTGATGACAGAATCGGGTGTTAAAATAAAGTACCATTAACTTTGAATATCGGTGTCTGATTACTTATTTAACACACGTCTTCTCTATTTTTTTCTCGCACTTCTACAACTACCTACATAATTAACCACTCATTCACTTGTTGCTCAAATCTATACTCTGCGGCATTACGTATTTGAAAAAATAAGATCACATTATTATCTTACTTTCTATTAACTCGGGTTTCTTATGTCTTATTCAAGACCTTTGCTTTGCTTGCTCAACAATGTTTTTATACCCTTGGTCTGCTGTATTGCATGTTACTTGAGATTTCATTAATAACAGTTAAGTCATTCCTGATGAAATGCTTACTCAAGAAAAGTTCTTAACATTATATCGTTTAGCAGGGCATTTTATTCGCCATATTCAACAATAATTTACTACGCTTGTAAGGTCATTTCTGCGTTTGTTATTTATTACGTTGAATCATCAAATATATGTCATTTGTCATTCAAATTTAATTTTTAGTGGTACATTGTTAGCTAGTATTATGACCGCAGTTTTAAGTTCGCATACATTGTTATTACCTTGTGTATTATATTGTCTTCACTTCACCAATATCTTAATATTTGTGGTTTGTCAGCAAACATTGGGATATGAACAGTCACAACGGCAAAAAACGTACTAGTTTAATAAACTATAAATGAGTCAGGATGAGAAATAATACTTGTATACTAATCTCTATATGTTAAAATGAAACAGTACTTGTGTACTAATCTCTATATGTTAAAATGAAACAATACTCGTATACTAACCTCTATATGTTAAAATGAAACAATACTCGTATACTAATCTCTATATGTTAAAATAAAACAATACTCATATACTAATCTCTATATGTTAAAATAAAACAATACTTGTATATTAATCTCCATATGTTAAAATAAAACAATACTTGTATATTAATCTCCATATGTTAAAATAAAACAATACTTGTATACTAATCTCTATATCTTAAAATGAAACAATACTTGTATAATAAATTCTACAGAATTCAAAGAAAAAGCAACAACAATGTTTTCATCCAAATCTCTATATAAGTCACAATTAAACAATACTTGTATCTTAAACTTTACACAAGTCACAATGACAACCAGTACTTGTATACACTTTCACATGTCACAATGACAAACAGTACTTGTATACACTTTCACATGTCACAATGACAAAGAATGTTTGTATAAACTTTTCACATGTCACAATGACAAAGAGTGATTGTATAAACTCTTCACAAGTCACAATGGCAAACAGTACTTGTATAAACTTTTCACATGTCACAATGACAAACAGTACATGCATAAACTTTTCACATGCCACAATGACAAAGAGTGCTTGTATAAACTTTTCACAAGTTACAATGACGAACACAAATATTTGTATAATCTTTTCACAAGGCACAATGACGAGCAAAAATACTTGTATAAACTCTTCACAAGTCATAATGACAAACAGTGCTTGTATAAACTCTTCACAAGTCACAATGACAACAAAAATACTTGTATAAACTCTTCACAAGTCACAATGACAAACAGTACTTGTATACTAAGCTTTACATGAGCCATACGAGAACCAGTACCGGTATTTAGCTTCATAAGTCTACGGATTTACCGCTGAACGACTGGGGGGGGGGCATAATTCTTGCATACTAATCTTTACTAAAGTTATTTTACCCACAGAGAGAAATACAAAAGGTAGAGAAAAATGAAACAATAGCAATACAACTTTATCTTGCGGACAATTTCAAATATCTTATAAATATACCATGAGAGTATGATTTGGTTGGAACTATATAAGCATACACACACAAACACAATTAAAACAATAAAGGACGAAACTATTTATAATAAACAATAACAGGTGATGAACATAGATGCATGCATCCATATGTGTCTGCGTATATATATATATATATATATATAAGTGTAGTAAATATCATGAGTATTGATAGGCTGTGAGGGTAACAAATCATTTCAAGCCAACGGTTACCTACTTGCGCCCTCTACTCATCTGTAAGACGCCGCTCCAAGCAGCTAATCGAAGTTGGTTGCTGCAGGTGACCTTTAACCTTCGTCATTTTACAATGACATAAAATTCAAAAAGGAGGAACGTCGGTGAGGAGGGAGAGGGAAATGATTATACACGTAAGTGAATGCCTTATGGGTAAAATGGCAAGAGAGAGAGAGAGACTGGTGAAGAGCGTGATGGATATAGCATCAAAACTTACGTTTAGGCTATTCTTTTGAGACTCACATGAATTGAAACGACCTCCTCCTATTTTCTTTTACTGTAGGGATAATTACAGTACTAATGTAGAATCATTAACCCTTCTCAAGCCCCCAGTTAAAATGCGCCAGTGTTATTTCAAATGGCAGTTACGTTTATTTCTCGTGCATCGTCACGTAATGACACGTAACCGCTGAGCAGTGCATCAAAGGTAGTTATTAGGCAATTGAAGCTAGATATTCTAACAGGGGCAATGATGCACCTGGGATGAGGGGCATAAGAGGCTGCCAAATTTCATTCTTGTTCGTAATCTAGCCTTATTATAATTTATCCATTGGTCTTCGTCAGAGCAAAAGAATGGGGAGAGGGAGCAGCATGTTTTTAGTTTGCCTACTAGCAAGCGTAAAATTACTGTTATTACAAATGTTTGAGTCGATGATAAAGCAACAACGCCTTAAGATTCGTATTGCCTGTTAACTCCTCTGCCAACCTCGCCCTTTCATCCGTCAGAAAAATTCTTCACTTACATTTAGAGAAGAATATTTGTCTATTGTACCTGTTGCATTCATATTCAGATGAAGTACCTTCATGACCTTGTGTTATTGTTAAATGTTGTTGAAAAGTAAGAATTTCAAAATGCCGATAGTTAGCAGAACACAATATATTATGTGACTTTAATCTTTGAAAAAGAACCTATAATATATATATATATAGTTTCTATCCCAACACTCTAAGGTATAACAATTGACATAACTCATTTAACTTTAAACATTAAAAGAAGCAGCTTGAGCAAAAACAAACAAACAAAACTTGAATAAATACTTATGCCCCCCCTCAAAAAAAAAAGAAGAAGAAGAAAAAGCCCATGCCACAATTGTTATAAACTATTTCATAGTTGTAGTATTCATTAATAAGAAAAAAAATTCAGGACATATAATAAAAGGCGCCGGATGATCTGCAAAAATGGGGGTGGGGAGAAGTCAACAATGTGTGGGTCTCTAACCATGTTGTGTTTGGTCCAATACCGTGAGTTTAACATATTATAAATTGTCTTGAAATGTTTTCAGCTGGATAACGTTGTCGATACTGTAATGTAACCATACATTATATACACTGTATAAACATTTATTGAGGGTTGTTATGCAAGCATAAGCATCCTTTCTTACTAATGTGACGCCGCCCTTCTCTTGGCCAGTGCAAGTTTCGGATAATTTATACTAACAATACCACATTGGTGTCTAAGAATTGTCAATACTTAGTTTTCCCAATCTCCTTGCCTATTGCTTGAGAAGCACATATTTTATTATGAGTTCAGGTTAGTAAAAGTGAAAGAGTAGTGCTCCCCCTGTGTGAAAAGTTAGTGGGCAATGGCTCCTTAATAACAACCCTTATTCCAGTTGTATGCAGGTTCTTGTATAGTTACTTAAACTTTTATAAAGTGTGTTCAGAAAGTTGTGTTTTATAAAACTAAATTTAAGACAGAATAACTTGAGGTGAAGCTAAATCTGCCACCTATTGTTCCATTTGGAAACTTTTTTTAAGATTATCGAAAAACAGTGTAACATATAATAAAATATGAAATTAAAGATCGATGCGTTTGCACATTTTTCGCTTTATGAATAGGTTCTTAACTATTAACAACCAAGTAAGAGTATAAAGTGTTGTAAGATTATTGTAATATATTTAAAAACATTGACGTATAAGTCAGGCACTTTTACTAAGTTCACAACTTCAAATGGTGCTGTTTTTGAAACCCCTGAACATACATTATAGAGCTCGTTATGTTAATCACTACTGAGTGTTGGTTTTTTTGTTTTTAGCCGTGTGTGTTGAAAAGATACAGATCTTCATGTGTTGGACGAGAAGCAACTTGTACACAGTAGCGAATCTTTTATCTCGAGTATAAAGTTAAGGAATGATCAAACAGAGGATGGAAACTTTGGTGTAAACAAAACGAAAAAAAACTGTTCCATCTTACTCACTTTTGACACTTATAATGAAAAAGGCAAATATTAGATCGCACGTGCTAGATTTCCTGTGACGGTCTGACTTTTCGTGCGTTACGTCATAACCAGCTACAGCGCTTTCCCTGGTGAGCTTTGATTTCCATTTGGTCCTCCCATTCATTATCAGTTATCCTGCTACGAATCCACGTGGTGCACGTGTAACGGCTCGAAATATGGATGCTTCGCTTTGTGACAGCTGCACTTGTTACTATGTAAGTGTGCCAAACAGAAGGCCACAAGAAATAAACTGTCATATACAATGAGCGCGCTCACGTGAGTCTTTTAACGATTCTTGTACAATACGCGATAATTAGACATAAATCGCAGATTTGGTTTACATTATTTTTCCTTTAATCCAAACCATTAGTAGAATAATAGTCCTTGCAAACTGCAGGATGTTCATCTGCAGGGAAGTTTGAGCAAGAAGGACAGTTTCTGATTCCTTATAATTGGTTTGGACAGTAATTGGTTTGTATATATAGGAAATCGTATAGAAAATGTGACGGCCAGTATCTGACACAATGAGATCACGTGTCTAGGTACTCAAATTCTGTTACATGACCACATCACTTTTTTTTTTTTTTATCAAGTACCCTAAGAACCAAATACAGCAAAACTGGATAAATGTAGTAGACCTACTTCCCAATACAAGAAGAAAATGTTTTCGAACTTGAGATTTTTGTGAGGAATTGGCTTCTTAATATGACTATTAGAAGAATATGTAAAGCAAGCTTCTAAAATAACATGACGTTTGAACTCCAATCTAACATACGAGTTATAAAACTCGTGAACCAATCCGCAATTCAAAATTATGTAACTTACAATAAAACGTTACCGATTTCTTGTTTTTACTTCACACTTTGTTGAGATCACAAACGTGGAATACGAAATTACTGCTTGCAGCAAGGGGGGCTGAGTTGATGTTTCAATGTAATATAATTTCTGTGTTTCCTGTCTTGTCATTAACTTAGGTTGTATGTAATAAATGGCGTTTATTAGTGTTCTTTATCTGTAATGATTTGTCTTCCATAATACACTGTATTAACTTGCACTGAATTTCGAAAATTTGGTGAATTAAAACTTTCGTTTTTCTAAAAGTATTAACCAATCTAGAAGTTATTATTAACTGAGCAAGAAAGTATTTTAAAGTGTTTGTCTTGAATCTTTAGTATGCATCCATATTTATGCACCTCGTCTACTCGTGCACTTTGAATTGAGAGGGAGAAGAATAATGTAGTTGTTATTGTGACTCTATGTAAAGTTCAAGGTAAATTATAACTGGATTCTCTGAATATCTCGAATTACGTTTGCTACTGTTGAATTTTGAATGACATAAAATGACCATTTTGTAAAGACAACAAACCTTGTAGAAAAAAAAATATATTTATGTATGGTTGTTATAATTAGATTATTAATATTCGATTTTATATGTTACAAAGAAGGATCTCGACCATAAATGTTAGTCCTTTTTCTTTAAACTATAGTTAGCAAACACGTTGCCTCTTTTTTTCTACATTTTAGTTGCCCCCCAGTGGTACAGCGGCATGTCTGCGGACTAAAACTGCTAGAAACCGGGTTTCGATATCCTTGGTGGGCAGAGCAAAGAAAGCCCTTTATGTACCTTTGTGCTTAATAACAAACAACAGCTTTAAAAAATACGTTCATGATCAATGAGTCTTATAGTGTATTAGTAAAACTAAAACTAAACAATGTACAAAGAAAATAAGTAATCTGTAACTATTTCACAAAATTAGGAAAACAAGCAAAAATGAGAAAGACACCAAATCAATGTAAAGACCGGAGTTAAGATATAAGCAAAACAAATTAGTTCAATTCAGCCTTTGCTTGGCATTATTTATTTTAACAAAGCAATTGATTTAGTCTTTGAAATATTCTTGAACTATAAATCTATATATTTATCTATTACTCAACATGTGAAAAACGTTAGATCTTTGTCTTGTATTGATTTATCTGGTGTTGTGGTGGTTATCTGTGTTCGAATGAATAATAAATGTTGTTTATTTACACGGACAAGAGAAAGGGTGAAAAACAGCAAGGTCGTATGTATAACGAGGCACACTTTAGTGAAGATATTCATAACGAGTAATAAACACGATTATTAGTGTATATTTTTCTCACGAAGTAATAATGAATATACACTGTCCTGTTAAAAGTATCCAAATATGATCTCACAAACAAAGTCCTAGTGATTGCTGTTCTAATACGAGGGTGGCGCCATACATACTCGCCCTTTCAGCCATGGGGGTGTTATAAAGTTACGGTCAATTCCACTATTCATTGGTAAAAGAGTAGCCCAAGAGTTGGCGGTGGGGGGTGTTGATTAGCTGCTTTCCCTCTAGCCTATCACTGTTATATTAGACGGCTAGCGCAGATAGCCCTCGTGTAGCTTTGCGCGAAATTCAACTCAAAACCAAAAGGTCTAAATTGTACCTGACGCTCCCAGGTTGCGACCTAAATACCGATCTGGACAGCACTGTCCTAATGAACTGATCATCTAAGTAACTTCTGCTAGTTGGCAAGACGCGCTCTCAACTAAGCTTTGGCACAGATTTGACGCAATATACTTTGTTTACACTGTAGTTTCCAAAGCTTGGCCAGATTATGGTGAATGAAAGAGCGTGGTCTAACTTTTAACCATTCCAAATTGTTCTATATCTGATCTATACGGTTAAGATCAAGGATCTGTGCTAGCCATTTTAAGATGTTGGTATTGTCACTTTGAAATCTAGCATGTGTTTTTCAGGCTTTGTAGCTGGATTAAAAAGTACATTGCTATCCTTGAAGATGTTTATATGACATCTCTTAATATTAATGGACATTTAAGAATACAGACAATTCACATATAAGCCCCTCCCCCGAAACATTTTATAAGCCCACACCATGACATACATTCCTATCAAAATAATTCACAGTACACAACACAGCCACATATCTGATAACCACTTCAGTTAAATGATCTCGTCACTCCATAAAATGTGATGCGAATCATCAAGGTTCTAATGGCGTCGGTTTTTACACTAAACAAAACAATGTCAAGCATCCATGAAAATGTTGCATGGCATTCCAGTCCTCCCAAATTACCCACATCCATTGAAAGCATACTGCCTCGTACCACTTCACACATGATCATATTCTAGTCCTCCAAAATTACTCACATCCATTGAAAGTATACTGCGCCGTACCACTTCACTCAGGATAACATCCCAGTCCTTCCAAATTACCCACATCCATTGAAAGCATACTGCGCCGTACCACTTCACACAGGATAACATCCCAGTCCTTCCAAATTACCCACATCCATTGAAAGTATACTGCACCGTACCACTTCACATAGGATCCCATTCCAGTCTTCCCAAATTACCCACATCCATTGAGAGCACATCTCCTATTGACTTAGCGGTAAGTCTGAAAACTTATAACATTAAAAATCGGAATTTGATACCCGTGGTGGGCATAGTACAGATAGCCCATTGAGTAGTTTTATGCTTAATAAAAACACACTGCACAAGCTTCATAGAAGGTGCCACTTCATATGATCACATTGGATGCAGTAAAGGTAGCGTGAATTTTCTGCAAGTATTATTTCTGGCATTTTATCACAAACCCGACACGCAATTGAACGTTTGTTACCCTCTATCAGAATTTTCAAGTGACCATAATGTTTTTTAGATGCTGTTATTACAGGTTCTAAATATCATTGAACGATGTCATGTACACTAGACGTGCGGGATCAACAAATTATTGATGTTTCACGAAATTATTTTCATCACTTCCAATAGCATATAATTTCCTCTCTAAAATTTGCGTAATTCACGATCTTTTAACATCTTGTAGACACTTCAACACTGCCAATCTTCGTATCTAACGTTATTCTGTAATTATACCCACTAAGCCCCCTAGGCAAGATGTTCTGATGGTAAGGTAGTGTACTTGGTATTGTGTACAAGGCATAAAGAATGTTTGCACATAGCCATATAATTGTATTACATTGTGGGCGAACACTAATTTTTAAATGAATTAATTCCCTTAGACAATCAGAAGTGGAAGCAAATGTTGACATTTAAATGAAATAGTTGTTATAATTACATTTGTATTATACAATCTTTCAAATGTTAAGTTTTATGTGAATTCTAAAACAACATGTATAGATGCATTTAAATAATGATATTTGATTTTATTTTCTTCCCAGAATACTCCAGGATATTCAAGCAAAGCAAAGCTTTCATTGGAATGTAAATTATTACAAATAGTAAGAAGTCAAACACACAGATTCAAGAAAAGAGCTCTCAAAACAACATAAAAGTCATACAAAGTACTCTACACATGGTGGTATAGTTCCCCGAAAGGGGGCCGAAGGCCGCTTGGAGGAGTTACCTGTTTTAACCATTCACACAACTAAACAGCAGCGTGTTGTCTGTCAGTCAGTAGATGCTAAAATGACGTCACATAAGGGATGCTTAACGTTGCGATTTGTAATGTCGGTAACGTCAGTAAAACGTGCGCATGCCATGAATAACGAGAAGAATTATGCACTTTTAGGCTACAGTACAGCATGAGATATGAATTTCAAAAGCAAGAAATGAAAATATTTGTTACTCTTAATTTGGGTTTTATTTACTCTTGAAACAGAACATTTTCGGGGACGCTGCGGAAGTACATCTAGTCAAATACGTAAAACACGTATTCACGATTCATGAATAATGTAGGCAAAAAAATTCATATAACTATCTGTCCGTTTGTATCTCTAGTGATATCTGAAAGAAAAGTAGAATGCAAAGTTTTATGTCACTCTTTTTAACGAACCAAGTTATTTCTCTGAACAACAAGAACTGAACCAACAGTCGAAAACTTCTCTTTTATACCACAGTAAATTGCCTTAAATTAACTTGGCACTTTAGGTATATATCCTCTCTGTCAGGTCAGAGGAAACGTGTAGAGACAGCTAATCTTCCTCCAAAATCTCAACCTCATGTTTTCACGTTTCACCTTGACGGACGAGCGTGATCAATTACAATTCTTGCGTCCCGTGAGAGGTCGCCCTTGTCACCGTCCTCGACATCATTTAAATAACGTATCGCCAATTAATTTGAAGCTAAAATCGCGCTTTCAGTTCGCTTTTTTTGAAAATAATATGAACATTTTAGAGGAGTAAGAATATAATTCAATGTTATCCAATTAACAAAAATAATAAATGAAACTCAAAAGGAATAAGTTATGAAAAACAACAACAAAAACAAAAAAAAACATTCGGATTAAATACATTCAGTGATATAAAGATGAGCCCTCAGTTCAGATGAAAAGCAAATCCGCGCGCTCACAGGTCATTTCTGTTCCTTTAATGAACGAAAATAGAAAGAGGACACCCCACATTACTCTTTCATTGCACTTAACCTGTCAAGTCTTTCGTAAGTTAGCTCATTAGATACACGTGGAAAAGGCAGTAGTCTTGTAAGAAAAAACGTTTAACGCACACAAAATAAGTTATAAATGCCATAGTTTTTAAAGTAGAAAAATCTATTTCACTCTAGAAATGTTTGTGTGTGTGTGTATACGTATATTGTAATGTCTACTCTCATATGTAATGAAAAAAAAGTGAATTTTAAAAATAAACCAATCATCATCCACTTACCTTTCTCAAAAAAAAGTGTGTTTGTTATGAATTTCGCACAAAGCTACACGAGGGCTATCTGTGCTAGCCGTCCCTAATTCAGCAGTGAAAGACTAGAGGGAATGCATCTAGTCATCACCACCCACCGCTAACTCTTCGGCTACTCTATTACCAACGAATGGTGGGGTTGACCGTCACATTATAACGCCAACTCAGGGCTGAATAGGCGAGAATCTTTGGTGAGACGAGGATTCGAACCCGCAGATTGCGAGGCGAGCGCTCTAATCACCTGGTCGTGCCAGGCCTCTAAACAAAGGCAAATGCGGGGTTTATTAATGTTTTTGTACACCGGAGAAACATTTTAGTAGTATATTCCTGCTTAATTTATACCTTGATCCGAAGTTGTTTGTTAGCATATGCTATCGCATTTCATGACAATGAAGGACTTTTTACAAACTATACTTAAAATCGCTTATCAAGGACTTGATCTTAGCATAGATTTAAACGTTTAATGATTATTTACGAGTACTAGTCACGCACATCTAGATTTCGGGATATAAACAACTTTCTTAAGAAGTAACCTGATTATTAATAGTTTAAAATACAGGTTTCACACTACAGTATAGAGATACTGATTTCACGAATAGAGAAATATTAGATAAGAGGCTGAAGCATAGAAAGGAAGGCAGAGAACATATCAAAACAAAGTTGCAATATGGCTGAGAGATTTTTTTAAAAATCTGCACAGTAAAAATAATAAACGCACCCTAATGATTAAAATGTGAAATAACCGATTTTTTCACAATAAGTTATTTCTGGGACTCCGATTTCAAAAGAATCACGGAGGTGAGAAGATACAAAACGAAATTGTGAACGTGAATTGTTGGATATTATACATTTTATTCACTGGATATTGGTTATTTTTATTGTTAAAGAAAGGATGAATATTCTCAATGTGTTTCATTTGTGATTAGTTAATGAACTTCAAGAGTTGTTAATATTGTAGAAGAACCAAATGAATTACAACTTTTGAGATTTTCTATAAAATTAGAATTATACCATTGGATATAAAAAAAAAAGTCCTAGCAGGAATAAAAACTATTATTATTACTTTGCTTTACTAAGACCACAAGTAAGCTTCGTCTTCCCAAACCGACTTTTTTTAAACATTACAGGATGCGATACACACGAAATACTTTTCACCCATGAACTGAACTCTTGCAAACAATATTATTTCATGCTATGAATATACAATCACAATCAACTGTGTACGCAGCATGTCACGGGCCCCATTGAAAAATAATAATAATTTGGGTCCCGTTTACTGCTCTTTATTAATAGTTAACTTTTCACCAGTCACCTAGTTTAGAATTGTGGCTGTGGTTTAAGCAATATGTGCATGGCGTACTCACAAAATCATGTATACATATGTGTGTGTGTGTGTGTGTTTGTGAGTGCGGGTCGTTTGATGAGCCAAGGGGGCCCTTTAGCAATGCTATGATTTTTACAATGGTGTATACGCCTAATTATTTCAAAGTATATTCAGTTTAAGTAAAAAAATACACAACTTCTAAAGCAAATAAAATAACACAGCATTTATTTTGATGTGCACACCAGTGTATAAATAGAAATGTCTAAAATAAATGCAAAACGTACCTGTGGCTCCAGCTAGCAGAATAACGCATGGTATCTATATTGATATCGATGTCCACTATAATATACTTTTATTGTTTGTTGTTAAGCACAAAGCTACACAATGAATTATTTGTGCTGTGCCCGTCACGGGTATCGAAACTTACCTTTGAGATACTGAGGAGGATATACGTTAAAATTCCTTCTAAAAGTCTGCTTCTAAATGTCGATATTCAACTGTGATTTTCAGAATAAGTTACGTGTACTTCTAAGTTGGTATAACAAAACATAAAGCAAGAAATAAGTGATTGCTGTGTCATAAGGAATGTTTGAATTTCATGAAAATGTACTAAACAACTGACAAAAAATTCAAGTAAAATTGAAAAAAAAACAAAAAGAAAATTACAATATGTATTCACTTAAGTTAAGTTTAATGGACTGAATTTAGGGTTATATCTTATAAATCTAACTCCACATAAGTGAAACAATTTTAGGCCTAAAAAAAGCAAAACATTAATACTAGATTAAAGTTTTCAGATATCACATTTGAAAATTACGTATATCATTGAACCCGAGAGAAACATAGTAGACTTTAAAGTTTTGGATTTAAATGCGACACGGAAAAACCAACGGTATTAGGTAACAAATAAGAACACAGCAAGAGATGTCAAATTTGGATAACTCTTTGAATAACAGCAAGAACAAAAACTTGCACAATAGATTGCTGTAGGCCCTTGGTTGTCGTGGTGGTTTGAATTGTTTAAAATATGTTGCTTTAGACGTCTCCATTTCTTTGTGTTCGTCGATCTCTGTCTGCATATGTATCTAACTGACCTTCACGTTCCCTTTACAAAAGTACGTTTACCACTGTTCAAGGTCGCACAACTATGAATAGAATTCTTCAACTTTACAGGTTAATAATCACGCAAAGCTTGTGCCAGACAGGACATAAAAAGTTGTTTCTCTGCCTAACAACCAATAATTCCTGAGGATGCAAAAGCACATCTTCAGAATGTCTTACACATTATATATGAATGTAATAACTAGAATCTACGTAAAATGAACTGGTTTAGTTGTAATAATCTAATATCATATCTACTCACCTTTGCATATTCTACTGGCCATTACTAAAGATAAATTACATAAAAACCCTTCAGAGCTCTACGTTTTAAAAATCAGTACTATAGTCCTCCAGTGGCTCTGAGGTCTGAGGGTTTACGACGCTAAAATTCGGGTTTCGATACCCGTGGTGGGCAGAGCACGCATAATCCATTGTGTATCTTTGCGCTTAACAGCAAACAAACCAATCAGTACTAAAACAATATCAGTAAACATTTTAGCTTTCAAAATCCTTAATTTTCATTACGACAAAAGTGATGTAAAAACTCTTTGAAGTTTGCGATGTACACCTCCTCAAACATTAATTTTACCCTCCACTCCCACTCCCGTGTGGAACAGCGGTAAGTCTGCAGACTTATAACACTAGATTCAGGGTTTTAATGTCCGTGGTGGGCACAGCACAGATAGTCCACTTTGTGGCTTTGCGCTTAACTACAAACTAAAATAATTTTAACAATAAATGAGTTGAAAGATAAATATGCATAAAAAAAAAACATTCAATTTTCATTTTCTTAATTTTAATTACTAAGAAAATAAATGATGGGAAGTCCATTAAAGTTTCTGCTTAATCGTAATTATTGAAAATAATTATACATATCAAAAATTAAAACACAGAACTAAATTCACAGAAGCAATAAAATATAAAATAAAAACTAACAACTCTCTCTAACACTTATTCCCTTTCAACTTCTCTTAGTTTGCACAAAAAAGTTAGGCTCTTTTTTTTTTCTCTCCAATATTACTTCCTTCTTCCCTCTTTTCCTGTTCCACTTCCACCATTATACTGACTGGTTTAGCACAATCGTAGACGATTTGAAGGAAATTCATTGCGGTTATACAGTTTTATTCGATAGAAGGAGAAAAAATTAAACCAATTTTTCGTATTTTCAATCAGTATGGCAAATCCCACGCTGATTCAGATGTGCGCATTTTCTGGGTGTCATTGTGGCACACCTGCCACCATGATTAGCATGTACGAATTTTTTAGGTTTTCGTATGGCACACCTGCCACCCTGATTCTTGTATGCCCATTTTTTTAAGTGTCAATATAGTACACCTGTCATGACGATTCTTATGTACGTTTTTCAAGTTCTCAGTGTGATACAACTGCCACCCCAATTCTTATGTACGTAATTTGTGGGCCTCAGTATGACACACATGCCACGCCAATTATTATGTACGTAATTTGTGGGCATCAGTATGGCACACATACACGCCAATTATTATGTACGTAATTTGTGGGCATCAGTATGGCACACATGTCACGCCAATTCTTATGTACGTATTTTGCGAGCCTCAGTATGGCACACATATCACGCCAATTCTTATGTACGTATTTTCTATATCTCAGTATGGCACACATATCACGCCAATTCTTATGTACGTATTTTCTATATCTCAGTATGATACACCAGCCTCGCCAATTCTTATGTGCGTATTTTCTATATCTCAGTATGATACACCAGCCTCGCCAATTCTTATGTGCGTATTTTCTAGCTCTCAGTATGATACACCAGCCACGCTGATTCTTTTATTCGTGACGCAAAGCTGAGGCAGATATTTACAAGTAACATCACTTAACACCTAGTTTAAATCCTATTACCTTATGTTAAACGAAATGCAATTATAATGCTTAGATATTTATACACTAAGATAAGGCTAAGCGTGGTCTACTGGGTAACATTTTCGGACTATGAATTCGAAGATCTATGGTTTGCGGCCCGTAGCCACAAAACCGTGCTCCACAGTTGAGGCAGTGGGTGCGTTATAAGCGTGACGATCAAATTCCACTATGCGGTCAGACAAGAGTAGCCCAAAAATTGAGGGTGGGTGCTGTTGACCAGCTGCCTTCCATCTAGTCTATTAGTTAATAATTAGATTTTGATTTATTTTCAAATATAATTCACGGTAGTTATTGCTTTAGTATTTTTATTTTCTATTTAATCAGTTTGATAAGAAACTTAAGCTTATTTAAGCTTATGGCTTAACCTCTCAATTTTTGTTTATGATGATTACATCTATTGCTTCTTGTTCATGAATGTAATTGATCAATGAACCTCGAAGAAGTACCTTAAATAAGAGTATAGCTATCGATGTGTTAGGTATATCGAAAGCACTTTACTACTTCTTAGTCCACGTTAGCACCAGTACAGTCCCTATGTTATGTAGAGAGATCTTCCCCTTCCCCCAAAGAAGACTAAATGAGAAACATACTACGGAGGAGAGCATGTGGGGTGAGTTTGATTGGGATAATTTCACCTTTCTGAGATAACTGGCATGCCACTGAAGAAAAAACCTGATACCTCTTGTTCATGTCACGCCGCCACTCTATTTACTGATCACCACAAATCCTATTAGAGCTTAGGCCTAATTATCTAAACGTCGGATGCTATTTTCTTTCTGTTGTAGCTATTTCTTACCAGTTGGTGTTCGTGATACTACTCCTTACCCACCAACACACCCATTTTCCTCCCTATTTCTAGATACTTAGTACCCTGCTGTCTACACCAGGGCTCCGCAGCAACAGACTTTCTATAATTTCCCCCTTCTCGAACATATGCAGTTAATCATAATGATGAAGAAAAATGGCGTACATGTTTATATATACAACCAGTAAACGGAGATTTGATCGATGTTTCAGCTCTTTCATTCCAAGTTTCTACTAACGTTACGGTCACTCAACTACATTTTGGATAATTGGTTTTCTAAAAGTAATTTTTTTTTTCTGAGTATGTTCAATGTTTACAGCAGATTTTTATTACAACAGTATAGCTATCTGACCGTGATCATTAAAATACGAACTTGAATATTTTTGCTTATATTTATGATGCTTGATGGGATTTCCTTGTGTTCGTTGATAAAGATATAAAATACTGAACCAAAAATTGACATGTAAACTATGACAAATTACATACAGCTCTGCCTTGACAGTAAAAATCTCTTGAACTACATTCTCAGTTTTATTAAAACCATTGTTAAAAGAATAAAATGCAGAAAAGCCATGCACCTATTTACATGTCGCTTCTGAAACAACGACAACAAAATTATATCAGCCTTTGGAAATAGATCAAAACACATGAAATTGGCATTAATGCAACTATAACAAAACCCAACTCCAAAAAACTTAATTAGATTTCACTTCTTGTGAAGACAAAAAAACACTCATTTAGTAAAATTATTTTTTGGTAGTGACTATTATTACCAAGTATAATTGCAGGTGTACGTAAACAGTGAAGAAACACAATGGAAAAATGGATATATATATATATATATATATGCATGTAGATTATGGACGCAAATTATTCATATAAACTCTGATTACTAGTGTCATTGGCAGCTGTATTAAGGATTATAGATTAGTTGATTAAAATAGTATTAATTCCACGGTAAAATTACTTGTGGGTTTTAAGTAACGTGTGTGTGTGTTTTAGAAGTTGATCTTTATATTCTACGAAGCATTACGTATGTATATCACGTATACATGTATATGCTTTATTACGTGACTGACTGGATCTAGTCTTCTGCTTATACATCAAATTAATTCTATTTGTACAATGGCACAACGCAAGTGACCTTGATCTTTATGTTTAGGACCCAAAAGATGACTGGTAAAGGGTTTAATATGAAATATTTTGGATGGAGAGTTATATATATATATATACAAATAAGTTACTGCTGCAACGAACAATAAATAGGTTCCACAGGATGTAGTTGGGAGGCGAGCAACGGATAAGTAAAAAGCCTGTGATGATGTAAGTAGCTGGACACAGAAGAAGTGATTAAATGTAAAATGGATACTTAAATGAAGGGATGCATAAGCTATAATTTAACATAGAAAAAACATTATTTATTTGACGTGCTGTAGGAGTAATTCTAAACATGCACCTGTACTGTAACTGAATGCCCAATAAATCAACTTTACAGGTACATTGGGTTTAGAGGAAATAGATATGGTGGGACACATTGTATAACTTTAGGTATGTACAAGTAGATCATGACCATTTGTTTTAATGCAGAATACTAATACAATGACATTTCATTAAAAGGTCGAAGGTGTTATTTGAGTATTGAGCTATAAAAACGTCGTCTTTCTGTTCACCAACGCCTTTTTGATCTACGAAAACTAAAAGACATTCTAACACTGGTTGCAACCTGAAAATTGTGACATCCTAAGATACCAGCTTGAAGCGAGTTAACGGGTAAATTTTAACGACAACAGTCTAGAAATATGTATACATTTAATGTTTTAGAATTCACTCATAATAGGGTAGGTTTATTATCAAGACTATCACATCTCTTCCTCTCAGTGGCTCAACGGTAAGTCTGAAGGCTTATAATACTAAGAACAAAAATAGATTTTGATACCCGTGGTGGGCACAGCACAGATAGCCCATTGTATAGCTTTGTGTTTAACAATAAACAAATAAGCTTCCTCTCTTTCTCTTCCCCGTTTGACTTTAAAATTAAACTCAACGAATACACTCACTCACGTATGATCATGACAAATCAAATGGGCTGAAAACTGCAAAAAAGAAAAAAAAACTGACATACAAATTAAAAACTCGAAAATAAGTTTGAAGGCACTAGAAAATTGTTAGAAAACAAACACAAAAGAAAAGATATAGAACCGAAACTGATAGTTACTCGTAAATTCACTGATACATTAAGTGATAGGCGCCCTCTTACCACATTACGATAGTAAAAATACTGAAATATATAGGAATTTTTATACCTTCTGATTTACATTATAGAATGGTAGATTTGATATGAAAATATTAAAAATAGACAATTCACATTCCAAATTTAGATGGCGGTCTAACAACTATATTATTAAAAAAACAAGGTTGCAAACATAATGCGAAATAAATTCTGAGTAATCAACAATTGTAAATTTTCATTACATACAGAGGGTTTAGTTCGTTTAATTAAAATGATTTCAAGTATGCAAATAAACAAGTCACAGACAACTACAACCGAAATAAAGTCGTGGTGAAACGGTGTATATCAGAACTACATTTTCACATTGTTTGGCGTTGTGTAATTAGTGTGATGCCAACAAAGACTTATTACTTTTGGGAAAGTGTATAAAAATCTTTTCAGACGCAAAATATTCATATAATTCAGATGATAAAACTGTTTTTAGTTCGGAGGTTTAGAATTTCCAAGATGGGGATGTCTTTTGTAATTAATGGCATTGGAAAATAAGAGAATATGGATCAACTTGGAGCACCAAAACCATTCAGAAAGAGACCTGCAACAAGTCGTACCTTAGATGTGGTAAGCAAAGCAGCGTCTCATAACAGGTGAGAATCTATAACACAAATGTTAATTGCAAGAAGTATCGGTGTACAACATAATAAAAAAAAATATTTCCTGGAGAAGCAAACAAGTAACGTTTACACAAGTTGCTTCCACAACATGTTCAGGAAAGGAAGACCAACGGTAGAAAACTGTATGAACGGTACCTAGCTGCTATTTTATAGCTGTTAATGGATGAACAAAATTTCTAAAAGTGGTTGATACAAAACATTTTCTACGGGATTCATGATACTCGCTAGTTCTTGCGAAAGAGGTACGTTAGGGATCAGCAGAGGAGATATAAAAGTCCAGGTGAGCTCAACTTACCATCAAACATTTTCTGACCCCTTGAACCTCGCAGATATACCAACTTTGTACGGAAACGAGATAAACAGGATATGAGTTCACCAAGATAAGGCTTTCAGATATACCTCACGTTTAACCATTACATATTTCAATCAATTGGAGAATGAAACAGATATTTATGTTATTACATAAGACATAGCGGTCAAGTGGCCGAATACAATGCGTATATATTTCTGTAAGATCAGACTGTTGGAACAAGCTTTGGAAAACTGTCGTCCTCATACAATAAATGGATTATGAAAAGCAGCAGAGAGGAACGGTGTGATTTAGACATGACAATCCTAAAGATGAAACATTTTGCAATGGAAGCTACGCTACAAGGCTATTGCCAAAATTTACGGTCGACAGATAAAGCATGTCCAGACGTGGCAACATGTACTGTAACGTCGTAGTGAAGCTAAAAATCATTTTAACATAACGTAGTCAATCCTCTGTACTAGCTGGTACAAGTTTCCAATTGGATCAGCGATAAGTTTAAGGGCTTACAACGACAAAAATTCGGGATTCGATTCCTCGTGGTGAAAAACCGCAGATATCACATTGTGTAGCTTTGCGCTACGAAACACAAACACACTTTGCTGGGATAGAGCTTCTTCAGAGCGTTATATATGGTTATCAATGGAAAGCTTATTATTCTAAAGATAGCTACAGTAAGAAATCAATGTTTGCCCACGCAACTCAAATGTGTACTTCACAAACCTTTCATCGTATTTTTTAAAAAAATGTCTACAGAAATAAACCTAGACGTTATTGAAAAATTTCTAGAATATATAGCTTACGTATTTTATGAGTGATATTTTTCTTTAAATTCTAATACTGCGCTCATATCTATATGGATTATCTGATTATACATATAATTCTCATTTTCTATACAAAGAGCTGCTTTAATAAAGTTTTCCAGTTATCCACAAAACACGTGTTAGGGGTGAAGTATGGAACTGGTGGTGAGTGTCTGTGTATAAGACAATTAAATGATTCATACAAGTTTTTCGATTCCAGTAATACTTTTCCACAACAATATTTACTATTGCTGAAAAAATGTAGTAATATTCAAATACTTGCTAGAAAATTTGGGGTGACATGACGATCTGTTTCTTGTGCGATATTGAAAGTAGTGTATTTGCAATCGCCTTGGTTCGTTTGTCAGGAAAGATTGCTTGTTTATTTTGAATTTCGCGCAAGCTAACACGAGGGATATATGCGCTAATCATCCCTAACTTAGTAGCAATAGACAAGAGGAAAGGCAACTAGTCAACATCACCCACCGCCAATTCTTGGGGGCTACTCTTTTACCAATGAATAGTGGGATTGACCGTCACATTATAACGCCTCCCACGGCTGAAAGGGTGAGCATGTTTGATGGGACGGAGATTCGAACCCCCGGCCCATAGATTGCGAGTCGAGCGCTCTAATCACCTGGCCATGCCATGCCATCATGAAAGAAAGTTGTAATATATTCAAAGGAGACAAAAGTTTATAAGATTCATTTGTATGCCATGAAATCTCTCTGTACAATTATTTATTTGTCTGTCGGCGTATCCATTAATGAATTTGCACAATAAAATATATATCTGCGGAATTACAATGCTAGAAACCGCGTTTTGATACCTGTGGTGGGCAGAGCACGTATAGCCCAATGTGTCGCTTTGTGCTGAACTTCAAACAAATCTTCAGTTGAGCAATAATTCAGAACGGGGTTTCCGAATTGCCTATATATATAGATTAGAAGACTTGTCTTTAATTTCTTTTGTAACATGGCTAGCTAAATTGCGAAATTAGCTATCGCCTGATTTTCTTACTTCCAAATGGAAAATTAATGTTTTTTTTTATTTTGAACAACACGAGGGTTATCTGCGTTAGCTGTCCCTAATTTAGCAGAGGGAAGGCAGCTAGTCATCACCACCAACTCTTGGGCTACTCTTTTACCAACGTTTGGTGTGACGGGGATTTGAACCCGCGACCCGCAGATTGCGAGTCGAGTGCCCTAACCACCTAACTTAAGGTAAAGTTAGTTCCTATGAAAAGCCTCATATAAACATGCATAAGCTAATGTGTTATAAAGCAAACAAACCTCATTGGAAAATATTTTGTATTAAAATAAATTATCAAAACATGATATGAAAAATATTTAGGCTGAATAGATTTTCCTGTGAAATAACTTTATGTAAAAACTTTTATTTAAAGTGAATTGCAAATGAAAACCAGAAATAAAACATATTTGATAAATGCAGAACAAACAAACGCTTACTTTAAATTACTTGCCACAGAAAAATAACTACGAAATATTTTTATTTGGACTAATGCAGATAATCAGGCGTAAACTGTTTAGATAAAAGTAAATAAGCAAAAGTTAAAAAACAAAGGAAGTATGGAAAGAAAGAAGAAAACAGACGATAACGAAATGTTTTGTTTTTAGATAAAAAATATATTTTTGAGTTAAGGTAAAAAGAATGTTTTAAGCTAAGGTAAAAAACATTGTTTTAAGTTAAAGTAAAAAAAAACGTTATGCTAAAGCAAACACCACTGTTTTTAAGTTACTGGTATTAAGTGAATTTAAAAAAAAATCAATATAAACTTAAAAACTAGCAATATACGGTGGGAATTATAAGCAGCGATGTAGGTTGGTGTTAAAGAAGTCATTGTTTTGTAAAACGTTTCACATTTTCATTTATCTTACAACGAGCGGCAGAGCTTATAAATAATTTATTTTGTGACATGTAAAAATGGTAATATGCAGTAAAATGAAATTTAATGTACTAAACAACTGAAGCTCCTGTAAGCATATCTTCTTGAAATTGAATTTCACTTTAACATTCTGATAATGAGAAACAGGAGTGAACCACTGGAAGGTGAAGAAATGTGTAATATGGTAATGGACGACTGGTAGAGCACAGAAAATAAAGCTTGTACATTCTAAGAAACTGAAGCTCCACCAAACGTATCTTTTCCAAACGCATTCTCCTTTAATATTTTGATAATGAGAAACATAAGTGAGGCATCAAAAGGTGTAGAATAATGTCGAAACAAACTGTGGAAAATTCGTGTATCAGGTTTAAGGGTTAGAATCCGAAGACTAATTATGTACAATGGCAGCCAAGCCTCGTCTACCGCATGTGGTATAGCATAGTTAAAAATGTTATTCAGTAGAATGTTCTTGATTTACGTCTAGAGACTTGGCCTTTTCACAGCGGAGGCACTGAAAAATATGTAACAAGGAAGGGACCATCTGTAATTTCACTGTTTTCATAAATAAAATCATTTATATAGATAGAAGAAACAAGATCATAAATCATATGCTAAGTTACGTTAGAAGTATTAATTATTTTCGTACCAATAATTCTACCACCATTTTTCATTTCCTTATAAATAGATGTAATTTATAAAAATAGTTCACTAGATTTGGTGCCGCTTTAATCCGTATTTATTGAACAGTTTGTATCTACTACTAGCGTAATAAAATAACAATGTTGACAGAAGTGGTATTATTTAACCAGCTCTAGAAAACACTTGGGAGACGAGCTAAATTGTTCAGTGTAATCTTGTTATTTTTGCACGACATCAGTAGGTTATATGATAACTCATAAAACGATAACCCCAGTATAAGAAAAGGTCGACTAAAATGGCGAAACGTCCCCTCTGAGGCAATTCCGATGTTCTTTACTGAAGTGGAATGTGAACAAGATAATTGTTATTTTCCAGTCCACGGATTCTTCGGCTGACAACGACAGGCTCTTTACATCCCGCGCTCGCATTTTCTACGCTTAAAAAAATCGAGTGTGGTGTGGCGAGTAATCTCCTCTTGCTGGCTCAGAACTTTGAACTTTTTTTTGTATTGGATTCCCCATTACAGCCGAGTTTTGTTATTTTAAGTCTAATCACGGCTGTCAATACTCATTCATGCAGTCATGTTCAGATATTGTCTACCAATAAACACCAAAACTGGCATTTTATTATATGAATAACTTTAACTCTGGATGTTCCATAAATACGAAAAAAAGTAAGTTACGAAGTTTATTATTTTGCAAGAATACAACTGATAACTAGTAATTTATTTTCATAAGAACTTTAAATATAAATAGTTGGGTAGATCTCTATAAATTCAATAATTTCGAACTTTATTTAACTAGGAGTTAAATTTTAGTGCTATTCAAAAGTCATTGTGATTTCACATTGTAAACTGATAAAAGAAAAGCTGCTATAAACAAAATTTAAGAAAACCTACTTGGGTAATACCTAACCTAAAATTTAGTTTGAAAAAAAGTGAAATTAATAACTGAATCTAGAGAATATAGTTAGGATAAAAAAAAACAGATTTTGTGAAAGAGAAAACAAAATGTGCAAAAATAAATACAAAGAAGTTAAACTTAGAAAAACCTAAGTTTGGACACCATTCCACAGAAAGCTATATGTGTGTGACGAATATAAGTTATTTTCAATACACGCATTGTTACATATCAAATCTTTTTACTTAAGAAAACAATTCCACAAGACTTTATATTTTGAGAAAACACAATGGTACTTCAGACTGAATCAAATGTACTGAACGTCGAAACTGTTCGGAATAAAAACAGATATTCATTCTTTACGCCGATGGAATTTGACGTATAATAAAAATGAAGTGATTGAAATTTGTATTTCGGCAAAACATCAACTTGCTACTTTCCCATGGCTTTTCTAGTTCAGTATACGATGATGTATTTACTTTTTCACGTTTAAAAAAATTAACGTTTTTCTCCTCGTGTGTAAGGTTTTATCTAACAATTAATTTATTTTAAGTTTAATGAATTAAAAACATGATGCCATCCTATCCGTCAATGCCTATTGTCACAAACTCTTAGCTTTTGTTATTTAACGAACATATAGATATAATCCTGCAATAAAGAATGTTGTATGGGTGATAGAAATAAAAAGAATGCACGCCTCATTAGCCAGGAAACCAATATCCATTGGATCTCTCTAAATACAATGTAACTACGTAAAGTGATTATGCCAATAGTGCCTATACATAACAGAATGTTGACAATGGCGCCTCGAATGTGAGTATTGATAATGAAAGATGTTGTTAAGCAAAGTGCTTATGCATAATAATGGACGCACAGGACAGAATGTTAGTAGTGAAAGATGTTGGTAAGCAAAGTGCTTATGCATAATAATGGACGCACAGGACAGAATGTTAGATGAAAGATGCTGCTAAACAAAGTGCTTATGCATAATAATGGACGCACAGGACAGAATGTTAGTAGTGAAAGATGTTGGTAAGCACAGTGCTTATGCATAATAATGAACGGACATAACAGAATGTTGGCGATGAAAGATGCTGCTAAACAAAGTGCTTATGCATAATAATGGACGCACACGACAGAATATTGACAATGGCACCTCGAATGTGGAATTTCGCGCAAAGCTATCTGCATTATCTGTTCTCTATTTAGAAGTAACAGACTAGAGAGGAGGCAGTTAGTCAACGGCACCCACTGCAGACTCTTGGGATATTATTTTATCAACGAAAAATGGTACTGACCGTCATATTATAACGTTTTTGCTACTTAAAGTGCTAGAATGTTCTGTGGCGGATTTTGAATTCGCGATCCGCAGAATGCAAGTCGACCATCCTTTCCATCAGGCCATGCCAGACTGCCCTCGAATATGACTTGGATTTTGTTTGTAATTAAGCACAAAGCTACACAATGGGCTATCTGTGCTGTGCCCACCGCGGGTATCGAAACCCGGATTCTAGCGTTGTAAGTCCGCAAGCATACAGCTGTGCCACTGGGAGGCAAATATGACTTGGAAAACACGGAGAGGGAAGTTTTTCAAAGCTTATGATGGAATTAATATTTCTTTATAATTCAGAAAACGGTGTTTCTGTAACTATGACCCCGTATTTGGCAATAAAAACTTGCAACGAGACAACATAATTGACCGTTTGGTTATTATAATTTTACACAGAACTTATTTCAATTGAATTTCTAAAATTTTTTTTTCAGATAAAAAAACGACTTCAAATCAACAGGTTCTATGTTAAAGTTGATTTTAAAAACTAATTTACTTTGTCTTGGTAAATTCTTACATTTGGTTGCACAGGAAGAGAGAAAAAAGGTACGTTGTCGTGATTCACTTAATACGGTGTGCTTTCGTTATGATTTTAATATCATTACAATTCGTAACTACGCCTCATTTTGTACAATGTAATACGGTATCGTGCAAAACCGAAATAAAATGTTATTACGAACATGTTAACGTAGCACCCTGTAGGCACGTAATTACACGTGCAACTGAAAAGAGAACTGATTAAGCAGGTGATGAAAAACCAAAACGAAGTGTAACTCTCTTTCCGAATAAAAACGGCAATTAATCGTGACTGAATGAGAAAGTTTATTATTGCAAACTTTGTTTAGAAAAAAAAATTCGTTTTATAAATCTACATGTACATTTGTAGACTGAAATAGCTGATACCCTACCGAATACACACACAGTCTTGCCCGAAATGTTTGCACACTGTTCTATTTTGATGTGATTGTCTACATATATAGAGTAGTTATTGAGTGAATGCCCGAGTAGTAACAGAGAAGGTAGCATATGATTGGACAAAGACATACAAGTTGTTATTCTGGTCTGTATAACTGAAGATCAGTAATCGAATACAAATATGTGTTAAAAATAATTAGGTTATTGATAACATCCGAGTGTGTTTACTGATTTCTAGCAGTGGTTAAATTATTGTTATCACTCGCTGCATAGTGGTCATAGACACTTTTTGTGGAATGCTTGTTACACGTAATAAAGACTAATTATTATTAATTATAACTTCCATTGAACATTTTCAGCAACTCTTCAGACAGAAGGTATTACATAATTAAGTATAGTATCGGATATTAATATTAACCAAAGTATTGTTATTACACACTTCGGTGTTAACTATGTGGTACTATTATAGTAGAGCGTTCTTATTAGTTATCTATTTGATCAACCAGGTGCCAGCAGCATCTAAAGTATGGTTAGATCATCCAAGGTATTGTTATAAAACAAACGTTCAGATGCCAGCAGCATCTAAAGTATGGTTAGATCATCCAAGGTATTGTTATAAAACAAATGTTCAGATGCCAGCAGCATCTAAAGTATGGTTAGATCATCCAAGGTATTGTTACAAACAAACGTTCAGATGCCAGCAGCATCTAAAGTATGGTTAGATCATCCAAGGTATTGTTATAAAACAAACGTTCAGATGCCAGCAGCATCTAAAGTATTGGTGTTTCTTTACTTAGCTTCTCGAGCTGCCTGCCAGCGTCCATCGGGATATTTTTAATACTCGAATATGCGTATTGTTAAAATCTGAATCTGTCGATTGGCTGCTAGCATTAACTTAAGCTATTGTTATCATTCATTAAATATTCGAATTGTCTGTTAGAAGTAGTCAGAAAATCAAAATCCTATATTTGATGTTGGTAATATTCAAAGTATTCTTTTTACCAGAGTTCCCGAACTGACTACTTTATTCTGGAAATGTGTTAATGTGGAAGTCTATGAAGACATAAGTGACATTATAAACACATAGAAAAAAACAAACATAAAACTGGATGCATCATTTTCAAATACTGTAATGATACATTAGGCTTCCAATATTTTGTATTTATGACAAAGCTTATGAAACTATCCAGTGGCACAGCGGTATGTTTGCGGACTTACAACGCTAGAAACCGGGTTTCGATACCCGTGGTGGGCAGAGCACAG
>NW_013665611.1:826933-829863 GCF_000517525.1 Limulus polyphemus
CAGAGCACAGACAGTTCATTGTGCAGCTTTGTGCATAACTACAAACAAACTATTCGCCACCGTCTCTAATTCTGAGCTGCTTAATTAAACTGGCTAATAAGCGACCCCTACCATCCACGGTAAGTCTTTGATTATCACTCTTATAACGCACCCACCGTCTAAAACATAAGAAAACATTTTATGGTATTGCAAGGATTCGAACCCGGGTCGACATCTTCGAAATTCAGAAGTCAACCCGCGCCTCTATATTTTCTTAACTCAGAACGACCACAGAAGTTACATTTCAGTGATAAAGTAGCCAGTCCTTTTTCCCTTGCTTATTGATTATTTTTGTCTTCATTTCGTTTTGTTTTTTTGAGCACCATTGGATAATGGCCACAAGCAGTCTTTGAATATGGAATGTGGTTTGTACCTACTTTTAACGCAATGTGATTTATGAAACCCCAGAATTTGCAATAATTAGACGATAAATGTCAGACAATGTATGTAATACACATAATGTGTATAATAAGATGCCTTTCATTAACCCTTGCCTAGGATTAATTACACGCAGCTCTTAATATTTCATCTTATTTAGACAGAAGCAAAAGAAAAGAAGAAGAAATAATGGCAAAGTATTATAAAGCATAAAAATAGTTGACCTTGTATTATCTTGTACACGTGATTTGATCGAGTATTACCTTGCAGACATGAGATAATAGCATTCATGAATAGTTGATTAACTTCAACAAATACGAGTTAAACTTGGACGCTCCAATTTTCCTAAGAGCTAAATGTCAAAAAATGAAGACAGCAAATGATGTGATGATTTTTTTAAATTCAAAATCCTATACTTATGGACTTAGTTCATCTGAATCTAAACCAATTACGCATGGTTTATTGACAAAAGAAAGTGAAAGATTCCTAACTACATTATATGGTCTTAAATCAGGTTACTGATATAGACATAAAGGATGTTTGCGAATTATTGATCTGGACTGACTGGTGAAACTTCATTTGTGTTAAAACGTTTGACACTCACGATACTAATACGTTACATTGTTAAACACTACACGTGGAAAGTTAGCAATACGAGTTTTGTCTTCTCTAACGGGCACCATTTTGAACACTTGCATCAGAGCTTCCACCTTCCGGACAAAATGTTAAAGTATTTACATAAATCGAAGTTGTGGGCTCACTAGATAAATCCAATGCAACTTGTATTGTGCATATTGGCCATAAATCACACTCAACCGAATATAACCATATGTCAACCAAGCAGCAGTTGTAGTGATGTTGTTTAATGTAGCTATACTAATATTGTTTAATGATGAAGTAATTGTAGCAGCATTGTTGTTGAGGTAGTTGTGTTACCATTCTAAAAATAAGTATGAAGCCCAAATATGGTAGGTGGAATTCCCTGAAACCAGTATGGCTCAGTGACAAGTGAATGACAGATAGATCTTCATTTTTATTTTTAGCATTTTAAACAGCTTCTCTGTTGAATAATTCAAGAATAAACTACAGAAGCATCGACGCTACATATTTTCAAATCATATATGAACATAGGCCCACTGTGGTGATTGAAAGACAACTCAAAATACCATACGTATAATATGCACTTTACCCATATAAAAGCCTAGTCTTCTCTCTCTCGAGTTGTTCTGGCCCAGGATTACTGATGATGGGTGGAATTCCACGAAATCGGTATAACTCAGCGACAAGTGTAAACTGAATGATAGATTGTGCTTCATATTTACTTTAATATTTTAAACAGTTTGTCTATCGAATAATTCTGAATAATAAATTAGTAACATCAATGTTGCATGCTCTTCAACTCCTATATAAATATAGGTTCAGTGCAGTAAGTAAAACACAGCTCAAAACATCTTACATACATATTATGTATTAACGTTATCAATCCTTACCCTAATTATGAGTTGCAAATGGCTCATAAAACTGATAACAATTACACTTTACCAAATTAACCTAGTTCACACTACAACAGTTGTTGTTCGTGCAATTGAATAATAAATACAGGCTCAACCACTACTATGTCTTTCGTATCCAAATCTGCCTGATTAGTTCTGGTATTAGTCGAAAGGCATCGTCGGCACTGGATATAGCAGATATAGCGTTATACATTTTTCTTGACTTTCCTCATAATTCCTTAGAACTGCTTAATGTTGAAGTCCTCGTAAAAAACTTGTTGAAGTAGAAGTAGTTGTAGTTATACTGTTTATTGTTGAAGTAGTTATAGTAATACTGCTGAGCTAGAGTTAATTATAATTCTCTTTACGTTCTCTTGTCCTTGGTTTTCCACATAGCGCTGAGTTATGCCCTTGTTTCTTTCTCTTCTATCCAACATAAACAATTTAGGTGGTCTGTTCGATATCCCGGTTTGTTTGTTTGTTTGGAATTAAGCACAAAGCTACACGACGGGCTATCTGTGCTCTGCCCACCACGGGTATCGAAACCCGGTTTCTAGCGTTGTAAGTCCGCAGACATACCGCTGTGCCACTGGGGGGCTCGATGTCCCGGAAGTCTACCCGTACACTTCAAACGTGAAAATGCTTTCCAGTTGATGATAACTCAAAAACCGACCTACCATTAACTGCATTATTTCGCATTTCCATCGCCGGAATAGATAATTTTTATAAAAAATCTATAATTAACCTACAGGACTTTTCAAGGTTCTTCACCCAATCAACAAATCTATATAATTATTACAAATATTATTTACCATGAAATTGGAGCTTTCCTAAAAATTGAAAAATAATTAAACAAAGATATTTTTTTGTACTCTAAAATTGTATCTTTATCGAAGTCATTAGATATTTCCTGTAAAATTCGTTGTTTTTTTTAGCGGCAGTTGTTATATCTAAACTCTTTTTTATAAAGTTTCCCTTTTAAGCATACTTTAGTCATCCAATGATAACTGATTACTTTTT
>NW_013665611.1:830863-833003 GCF_000517525.1 Limulus polyphemus
GTAGCTCCTTTTCTCTTTATTTCTGACAAATACTTTAAGTTTTTCGTAACTGAAAATTATCTTTTAATACTCAATCCTTGAACAAATGAGATGTTATTTTTAACAAGTTGTCTTAAACTAAAAATATCAATACAATAAAGCTATTACGAAAACGTTGCTAACTATATCTGGATCTCACTGCTGTTAGGAAGTAACTGAACACTACACTCGAACATAAAGATTGGCAGCTTTTCTTCTGCCAATGTTTTTAGTATCGTGTTACATGAGATACCTATTTAACGAACAAAGCTCACACTCTCATAAATTCTACGACATCGATTAGCATTGACGTTTTGATGATATCTCTTTCGTGAAATCATTGATTTGACTTGCGCTAAACACGTATAAGGATGATAATGAGGGATAAGAATACAAAGAAATAATGATTAAACCAAAATAAGTTTGGAAGAGAAGGGAAGATATATCCCTTTTCATCGATAAGTTTGGTTTCATAATATTCATCTTCGTTTACTATAGTTTCATAAAGCCCGCAAGTCTGACCATCATTACTTAGTTTTAGTCTTAAGTTTAGTTTCCTTAGGGGGGGGGGGGTTCGACCTGTAGTATAAACCACCTTGTACTCTTGGGTATCATTACCTAATTTTGGCTCGGTTAACTTCCATGATCCAACTTGTAACATTGGGTACCATTTACTTCATTACCTACTTTACCATTAAATTTGACCTATGAGATTTTAGGGCATAATATCTCTGTACCCCTACCTCAGATGTACTCATGTAATCCTTTACGATATCTTGTTGAAATCAATATATCAAGATTATGCGTGTGTGGCTCCACCTATAAAGCCTAAAACCAATGACATTGCTAGGACTAATTCTGAGGTTCAATGATAAAATAATAATAGAAACGTATGATAAAAGCAAAATAAATACTATAGCATACTACTAGTGTATAGGCCTATACAAATCGACCCTTGAACCAATACACACACATACATATATGAAAAATCAAATTGTCTCCTTAAATGGTATTTTCGATTGATTTTTTTTACGTTATTTAATCGTTTCAACTAGATTCCCGTTAAGTTTAAATCACTGTCGTTCATTCATCAAGTTTTATAGCAAGAAGGGAAAATTAAAGAAACTTTATTAGGTAGTATTTGAGTTACCCTATAAAAAAGAACATAATAAAAAATTAACTCTGCAAACTGCGAGATGTTCAAAAAAGTGACCATTGTCACTACTGTGATATATATATGTATATTTCATCACAAATTTCGATTTATTTCAGTTTTCTTTTATTTTGTTCAAAATATCAAGTCGTCATTTGGTGAAAAACACTCAAACTTGTTACTTCTATGAAAAATAGTGAATCATAAATAAATCAGATTAAAAAAATGTCTTCAGTGGTAATATTAAATGGTTGAAACCCGTATATGAAGTGTTTGAGATGATACGTTACAAAAATACATTATAGTCGTTTTAAGACTATCGTACGTACACAAGTACGGTATAGACGCTTAACTGAGGTAAGATAGCTGTTGTCAGTGTTTTAACACCTGTTTCTAAATGTCCTGATTGATTATAACACCCTGTGAAGAATGACTAATGATGGTACTGAAACCAATTTACGGACAGCTCTGTTGATTAAATAGAAACATATTAACAGCATTTCTTCTGCTGAGGCAAAAGTGTGAAAACAAAACCATTCCCCTTTAGCTTAGAAACTGAATGAAACCTGGATAATAGTTGATAATATGGTTATCAGACCTGAAGAAAGTGAATTGTTTTACAACGTATATGAGAACTAATATTGTTGAATGCACTTATTAGTCCTTTTGATAAAGAAAAAATTCCAGTAGTATAACAGGCATAACAAAGAAAATTCCAAATTTTATGCTTAGCGGGGAAATCATGAGTGATAATATTATATATAAGCTTAAAATGCTGTATTGGATAACAATGTTATAAGTTGACTTCAAGTATTGTAGTAGATAACATTACTATAATTAGGCTTAAAATACTATATTGTGAAAATATGATAAGAATTTTGAATCATAAATATAGTTTTTCTATTATTTCTATTTATGAAAATAATACAGCCACTGGAAACATATTTTCTTTTTTTTTTTCAGACTTAA
>NW_013665611.1:833502-838410 GCF_000517525.1 Limulus polyphemus
CCCATTCCAGCCGTCTCCAACCATAATTAGTCTCAAAGTGGGTTCCTCGTCATCGAAAAAGTTGGAAGGCGCATCAATATGAATTGTATAGATTTCCTCATTATAGTTTCAACAAGCATGTTAAAAACGTCTGCTATTTTAGAAAAGTACATGAGCGTTCTATTGACCAACACTTCAGTACCGCGTAGCAGGCGGCTGCTCTTGTTCCCGGACGTGTATATATACACAGTAATTTAGATTCGTAAACAAAACATGACCCCTAGGGCTTCTTAGCCACCCACCCTCTGTAACTTCCTGCCCGCTGAGGATAGTTAATGACTGCTCTACCCTGTTGGGCAGCAGCAGGCGGACGTTATGAATTCCAGATCTTCCTCCTTTTGCTGTCTATTAGAAGGGTAATCCATCTTCATGGTCCTTCTCATAATTTGTTTTTTAGAAACACTAATTTAATTTTCTTTTCTGAAAAATATACTTAATAGAAACTTTATTGTATCCATAGGTGATTGTTTTAACTATATAAACTAATTTCTTTATATCTTTTACCGCTGTTAAGTATGGAATTTTATTACAGGGATTGTGTCGTTACACTCATGAAAATTTTCTTTGTTGGAAACTTACCAAAGACATTTTATTGACAAACAACAATACATGTTATTCACAACGACGACCCCTTTAAAGTTAACAACAATAGGATAGGTTCAGCACTTATTCCATCGCTTTTCCTGATATATATAATACATTGTATAACTAAATTGCATAATCTTAACCCTACCACATGATACCTTCTTTCTTGACTGATAACAGCTACAACATTCAAAAGTATTTGTCAAAGTAATTCACAAAAATACAGTTATTATCTTAATCTGCAAACAACTACAGGCAGATAAGGCTTGTTATAGTTTCCTCCATGAAAATGGTTATCTTCAATCATCGATTTTCTTCCACTGACTGTATAAGAAACAAAATAAACTTAAAGTGTCCGATTCCTTGAAATAAATATTGAGAGTAAACTAATTTCAAAATATTACGTGTGATAGATAGTATAACATCAAATTAGCAAAACTTGTGACAATCGCTAAACTGACATCAATATTAGGAAAATTATTCGTTATGCTTTCTTCTATTGACAACATCATCATTAGAATGTACATCTCGCTACGAACTTCGAACTTAAGGAATGAAATATTATCTGTCGTTCCAAATAAAAATATGTGAAATATTTGTTTGTTTGTTTGAATTTCGCGCAAAGCTACAGGAGGGCTATCTGCACTAGCCGTCCCTAATTTATCATTGTAAGACCAGAGGGAAGGCAGCTAGTCATCACCACCCACCGCCAACTCTTGGGCTACTCATTTACCAACGAATAGTGGGATTGACCGTAACATTATAACGCTCCCACGGCTGAAAGAGCGAGCATGTTTTGGTGGGACCCGCAACCCTTAGATTGCGAGTCGAACGCCATAACCACCTGGCCATGCCGGGCTCGTGTGAAATATAAAACAAACAATTGTAAGAAAGATCAGAATGTTAATGAATCCAACTAGTTTCATTTGGCACACTAACGGGTTTGAAATTTCAAAACTGAAAACTATTAGTTTTTCTTCATAAAATATGTTTTTTAAACTAAGTTGTAAAAATTATTCTAAAAGATAAATCACAGATAGTCAAGTATGATTGAACATCTGATAAAATGAATCACCTTCGGTCTTTAAAATCTAAAAAACAACAACAACAAATACTTAAATGTTAAGCATTCTTTATATTACTTTTACTTATGCGTCTTCAAGACGAAGTATATGTACGTACACTCTTAACACTATTATTTTTATTAGTATTTTCTTAATTTGCCTCGCTAAAATAAAATACTGTTTTATTTGTATTCAAATTTTCTTTGATTTAACATCTGTCGCAGCTATAACTAATCTCGACTTCAATATATATATATATTTTAACAATCGCATTATAAGTCCGGTTTCACATTGTTATTAGATGTTTTGATTTATTTATTTTTAATAACGATTCTATGTTTTCGTCTTAAGTTGCCCCCCAGTGTATCAGCATTAGTTTACGAACTTAAAACGCTAAAATCTTGGGTTCAATTCCCCGCTGTAGATTTGCGCCAAAATCAAAACAAATCTTAAGTTTTAGGGTTTGTTTTTTCACACTTCAGATGTATAATGTTTTACTTCCGTTAAAAAAAGTTTTGAATTTGTAAAATATTTTCTTCGAACTTCCCTGCGTTTTGCATCTTTAATTTGTATCAGTTCTTAAACACGTTTTATGATTTAGGTATGATCGATTTTGCAATTAGAAGGTTTATATAATTATGCCTAATCTTTTCGAATGACTAATGGTTTCTGAAACTATCTTGCAATGAGCATAATTTAAGAGTGATTGGTACGATAATTATAAGACACTCAGTGAATACATTCCATACATACATATATTACATTATAAAAACATTCAGAATCTGCACGGCAAATAACAGTCTACAGTGAAAGCTAAGTCTAATTAGGCAAGTGAATTTTTAGATAAAAACATACAAGCAAAAACATAAAATAAAAGAGAAAAAAGTGTAAAACGTAATGCCTAGAATGCTATAGACTTTGAAAATAATGTACAAAACTATTAGGGAAAGTAAAAGTAAAAAAACAAAAAACTATCTTACCCTCACATAAAAAGTAAATCCATAATTATTATATACTGCCTCCTCTGAGGATGAGTTGTGAGAGTATATATATGCACGCTCATAACGATAACGATAGTCAGAGCTGAGGTATTTTGTAAAATAATCTAATGATACCAACACACATCAAAGTAAATAATAAAAAAAAAACAACTTTAAAACATCTGCACTGACACTCAACTTTAGTTTGTAAAAGTATAGTTGTACAAGTGTTGTATAGGAACGTTTCTCAACCTTTTTTTATGAAACTATGGTCCGGCTTGCTGCATCCCTAAACTGTTGTGGACCACTAAAATGCAAGTACATGTGCAACGAAAATTAATTACGATCTGCATAAGAATATTCTGTCAGTTTTTTTGTATGTTTGCTTGTTTTTGTGAAATCTCACAGAGTTGTTTGTTTGTTTTGAATTTCGCGCGAAACTACACGAGGGCTATCTGTGCTAGCCGTCCCTAATTTAGCAGTGTAAGACTAGAGGGAAGGCCGCTAGTCATCACCACCCACCGCCAACTCTTGGGCTACTCTTTTACCAACGACTAGTGGGATTGACCGTCACTTTATAACGCCCCCCACGGCTGAAAGGGCGAGCATATGTTTAGTAGGAGGGGATTCGAACCCGCGACCCACAGATTGCGAGTCGAGCGCCCTAACCACCTGGCCATGCTCATAGAGCAATAAGGTGGTTGTGCCAAACCGGTGGTTGAGAAACATTGGTATATAAGATGGAGTTCTAGTATATTGTCTAGTCTTAATTCACTCACTTCCAGAAAATCACTGAAATACTGAGTACTTTTACCACCGTTAGAAACTCCTACCAAATCAGAAGACAACAAGTCAGTGGATCAAAATAAATATAATATATATATTAATAAAAGTTCTGTAAGAATTAAACACGCCAGGGATTATAAAAGCACGAGAAAAGGTTTGTTTTAGAATTTTAGCGTAAAGCTGCTCTAAGGACCGTTTGCGCATAGTCGTCCCTAATTTGGGACTGACAGACTAAAGGGAAAGCAGCTAGTCAACAGCTCCCATCGCAAACTCTTGTGCTACTCATGCCTGACCAAACAGTGAGGTTTAACCGCCACTCCCATGGCACATCCACAGTTCCAAAGTGCGCAAAGTGGGCAGTGCGTTTTTGCGCTAATGAATTTCACAGTCAGAGCACGCTAACCACTAGGTGACACCCACAGTTCTACGAGAAAAGAAACGTCAGACATATCCCTCTAGATATGATTTAAGCATATAGTCTTAAACTTTGAATGTTGCTGGATGATCAATGCTATCATTGCTTGTCTCTTTTAGAGGATTGGACTATCTGTTGCGTCCACCACGGGGAATCGAACCCCGGGTTTTAGCGTTGTAAGTCCGTAGACTTACCGTTGTCCCACCGGGGAACGATCAATGTTATTAGTAATGTTTTATCAATAAAGAGGTTATATATGAATCTGTAATAAACCTTGTTCTCATTTAAAATGGTGATTCATGGAAATTTTGACTTATATTAACAGTTACAATATAAGAAACAAACAACTTTGAACCATCTAAAAATCGTGCATTAGATAAAACTACATAATGAAAATGCTACAAGTTGTCATTTTCAAGGATACGAAACAGAATACTTCAATAACACAGGCCTGAAATGGTATTATTGTCTTGAACATTTTACACAATCTACAGTAATTTCTGTACGCTGAATCCGAAAATTATATCCATTTTTCTCCATCACGTACATATTTTTCACAAAATGTCATAACGCAGAACATAAAAGAAAGACCACAACACGTAGATTTGAGACTAAAAGATCTAGATTTGATACACACACACAAATCAGGATAAATGAGGATACATATTCGTTTGACATCAGTGTTCTCCCTTTTCTTCAGTTTGTTTGTATTTTTGTTATCAAACATAATAATAAAAACATGTTCATTGTGGTAAACGAAATAATAATTTGATCTAAGTAAGTTTTTTCTTGCCGATTTGATAAAAATTCTTGCGTGATAAAAAAAAAAATATTATTTTCTAAATCATCGCGGCTGAATTGTGGAAAATCCGTTATTAAAACCAAAACAATTTTTATGAAGTTTAAGTTTGCAGGCCGGTCTTATTAAAGTTAAAATTTCTAAAAATATATTATTGGCAGACATTTATTGAGAGCCCCCCCTCCCCAGTGGCACAGCGGCATGTCTACGAACTTACAAAGCTAGAAACCGGGTTTCGAT
>NW_013665611.1:838543-843099 GCF_000517525.1 Limulus polyphemus
ATTTATTGATGACAAAGGGTAGTTTAGAAAACTTCGGACTCTTTAATTTTGTGTATTTTGCCAAATTTGGACTCTACCGAAATACCCCTTAGCTGTGTAAACAATCTATTTTTGAAAAACACAAAATTATCATTATTTTAACAGTTTTGTCCAGTGTTATGCGTTTTTAATTTAACAAGTATCGAAGTACGTGAATCTTAAATCTAACTGTCGTTTAATAAGTTCTAAAAGTGTATTAATTAAATGTCGGTAAGAAATTCTGGGATAAATTGTTCTGTACTCTAACTACTGCAAAAAAGTATCACTACAAAGGTTAGTTAGTTTCGAAGTAAGTACATTAAGACAATGTAGTAATTTTTTTGAACAATCCAATGAGCTAGAATTTAAAAGTTTTTATTATTTGATGCAATATGTTTGATAATTTATTTAAGTAAAAAAAAGGTGTATATTTTTTAATGTTAAAGTTATGAATCAAAGCAAAGTTTGTTTAAAACACCCCGAACAATTAACTTCACATGCTTAACACTAGATCTGTCGTTGCGCTGTTCTTTCTTCAAGCAGATTTAATATTAAATATTAAATTTAGGATATTCTTAAACAGCTTGTATCACTGTCAACGTGATTTCGCATACATATGAAAAATAAATTAATCACACTAGTTGGTTAATAATATTTATTGCACTGACACACCAAAGAAACTCACATTGAGCTGTATGTTTAATTGAGAAATTTAGTTCGTGAATACCACTACCAATAATGCCTTCAAAAGTGTATATATTTGCGTATTTCTTCTTGATTTTCTATTCATTATTACATTTAATTGGAAACACTGAATGGTTGATAATTGAAAACAAAATGCACATATTAAAGGGCCCGGCATGTACTCTGAGAGTCGCGGGTTCGAATCCCCGTCCCACCAAACATGCTCGCCCTTTCAGCTGTGGGGGCGTTATAATGTGTCGGTCAATCCCACTATTCGATGTTAGTGGGTGGTGATGACTAACTGCCGTCCCTCTAGTCTTTCCCTACTAAATCAGATATCTCTCGTGTAGCTTTGCGCGAAATTCCAAACAGATATTAAAATATTTGGATATTCGATCTTCAATTTAAAAAAAGTCTGAAAAAAATCATTTGAAACTTCAGTATAAAGATGATCCATTATGTGTGTGTGTGTGTGTGTGTTGGCATCCATCATACACAGTTTGCTGGCTTGATTATGGCAACTTTTTGTATGGTAACTGGAAACAGTCCGAAGGTGTACAAGGGCAATTTTGTTTTAGAATTTTTGCCCGAGAAGGAGAATAACAAAGCCCCTGAAATAGGGGCACATTTCGTCTTTTGTCACTCATACTTGGCTGGCTCGATTACCGTAAGTTTTTGTATGGTAACTGGAAACTATTTGATTTAAGATTTTTGCCCAATATGGGAGATAAAACACCCTGGAATAGGACACATTTCCACTTTTTTTATAGACTTTAGGGTTTAAATTTAAAGACACAAGTACTTAATCAGTTAAATGAGTCAATTATTACGTCCCACAAAGCAGGGTATGCAATTAGCATCTAATGATGTCATTGGGGATTTACTAACAAAAGAAAGAAAAAGGGGAACATCATCTTACAATTTTTTACTTCCTTTACGGATACCCTCAGCTAGTGTCGATAAAAAGAAATGTGAGCATCCTAGAGTAAGCGGGTTGTTTTATGTGAAATCTTTACCGCCTTAGTTAGTTAAGATATTAATTTATTAACCATTTTCCAAGTACCGAAAAATATTTAAAAAGCTATAAAAAAAACCTTGTTTTTCTTTTAAATGCTCTTATGTCCCATCATTTGAAATATAAGTTATAGCTCATGAAACACTTGATAAATTCATTGGTGAGGCAACTAATACTGGAACCAATACACGAAACCTAGTGGTCTAAAATTAACTTTAACAACTGTTTACATATTTAATGATTAAACATTGAAAACGGATAACGTGAATAAAACGACAGAGGAAAACTATGAATATATAAATAAGATAGGAATTAGAAAAGCTGAAAATGAACTACAAAAATTAAACTGTAGAAAATTACGTTTCAAACTGCCAAAGTTGGCGAAACACTAGAATACAATAGGCCTAAGATTTGTGTTAAAAATCACGTAAACTAAAGACTTTTTTTTCCACATTCCTCTTAACCTGTCCATGTCGAATTGAGGAAAGCAAGAAAGAAAACGAAAAAGCATCCGTAGTTTACATAACTTTTATCATAAATTTCAGGCCTATTGTTTTTGCAATGCTTCTCCAGCTTTTGATATTTTAACCGTAACGTTTAAAATATTATACTCCATATATAAATAGCGTTTCAGAGGAGCTTTACTCTCTCCTCGCACAGCCCAAATGACGAGTTCTGGTATTGAACAAAATGCCTCTTCGGCAGTGACTTCTTGGAGACAAGAGGAAATTCTGAAATGCTATTTTTACACATCTCTTATCTTGAATTTGAAATTGACAAATTGATAGATCTGTAAAAAAAAACACACACCTGTAGTTTACGTGACTTTAATCATAAATTTTAAATCAATTGGAAAGTGTAGAAACCGAAATAGAAAGAATTATAAAGAATAACAAGAAAACACGAGGAAATAGAGTACAGAGAAAAGCACGTTTTGTTAAAAGTTACCTTGAGCAGTTCTAAAGGCTGATCTTCTAAGTTTCCTGCACGTGATTGGACTCAATAATATTCATTAATATACAAAGCAAACAATACCGTTCTGACACATATTTTTGTGTTTACGACAAGGGTTTCTTATGAGAACTGCGTTTTAACTTAAATCTCTATTGGCTTGTTATATTTATCATTCTAGCTTTCTGAACAGTCTGTTATTGCAAGGATAACTGTTTATTTTAAAGTATAGCTTTCGTTTTTTTTTGTTTTTCTTTCTTTTAGATTCAAGAGATGTACTACCTAGTACCCCGTATGGAATTTTTGAAATTAAAGGCAGAAATCAAGATCAATAAATACACGACTGTTATTTCAGATGAAAGACCTGTTTTTAATAAGCTGTTGTTTGTTTTTTATTCTAAATTTTTAAAAATCTAGACTATATGACGATCTTAAGTTCTCCTAAAGGTAGAAACTAATGAAACATATGCCTGAGACTTACCGCTGAGCCACTGGGGGCATCTTCACTGAAGAATAATTATTATTACCAAAAGAACAAAGTTTTTTGTGTAATCAATGATTAAACATAAATCTATCATCAAGTTTTTAGAGGAAATATTATATTTCAAATAATAACTGATTTTATGTTTCCCATTGTGTATGTCACACACATACAAGTATAGTTTTAGCCATTGTTCAATTAATGAAATGTACATTTCTTAAAGAAAAGTTAATCCCAGTACCTTCAAACTGAACGATTGACTTCCTTGGTGGTTATAAATGTCAGAATAACATAAGAACTATACAACAGAGACTTCAACTCCGAAAATAAAAGTATTAGAGATTTCAATATCCAATTATGCTGGTTCTAAATGTAAAGTGGAGAGCGCTGTATTATTGAGATTAACAATACATAGACCAGAACCATTGAATTAAGAGTATTGTTCAATATGCGCATGAAAAGGTATTGTTATAAGTTAAAAAGGAGATGAATCTATTTATCATCGACACAATTGGCATTAATCAGATCACTGACTTATTAATCAACACTGTTTTTACAGATTTAATATATTTATTCATTCAGAATTTCTATAAATGTAATTTTATTTTAAACCCCGCCCGCTTTCTCTTGTATAGTTTGATGTAATTAGTCAGTCATATTTGATTACCGTTATAATATCGTAGCTTCAATGTTGCATGATTAATGTAATAATTTTATCAATGATTATCCTTTCGAAGCCATACTGCATGTGCATTTCTTATACAGTCTTGATTTATCTATAACTTTTCTCTTAAGGTTATTCTTGTCGAATCAATGGCTGGCATTGCTTATACCTATAGAATGAAAGCTCGACAAAGAGGGATTGTTGGAAACGTGGTGCATTTAAAAAGTTTTTTTTATGATTAGAAGATATCATTCTACTTATTTTTATCTTGTAATTGTTGGAAACGTGGTGCATTTAAAAAGTTTTTTTTATGATTAGAAGATATCATTCTACTTATTTTTATCTTGAATTTGTAATTGTCTTTATGTTTTTTTTTCCTTTCTAAACCATCGAATAAATATACCTAAATGACATAAACCAGTAGAGTTTAATATATAGTTACAGAACATTATAATATCCTATATTCCCGATCTTCTAGACTTTTCCATTTTTTCTCTCCTCTGTGAATGTGTCCGCATTTTAATCTGGTCCATAATTTGATGCACCGTTTTTTTTCGCTCTCCCAAATAGTCTATCTCTTCAACTTTTATCTTTTTTACAATATGTGCAATAAGTAGAACGGAAAAGAAGTCATGACGCATATATGGGAGTGTGAAGAGACGCAAAAAATAAGAAAGAAAGAGAATGAATGGATTGAAGAAGAGAGAAACCAAGAAGGAAATGTGTGAAAAATAAGAAAGAAA
>NW_013665611.1:843913-849454 GCF_000517525.1 Limulus polyphemus
AGAGAAAATCAAAGAAGGAAATGTAGTGAAAAATAAAAAAAAGAAAGAGAATAAATGGATTGAAGAAGAGAGAAATCAAGAAGGAAATGTATGAATTTGGAAGATGATGAAAGAAAAAGTATAGAAATGTGCAGGTATATTGTAGAATTTATAAAAGAAGAATAATTAAATAGTCATAAATAAATACTGTAAACAAAAGTAAATAATGGTACTGAATTAGACTGAAAATGTATGTAAAAATAAATAAATAAAGAATTTAATATAATGTATGTGTTGTAGAAAATTACGTAACCCCGTGCCTAAAGAGAAAATTATATAAGAAAAACCAAATCAGTTCCAAACTTTATAATGCTCCTATTTTGTCTTACAGGTTAAGAAACTTACTATTAACATTTTGGGGTATAGTAGATATTTCTTTAAAAATTTGATTATAAGTGTTTATTCGCATGATATTTTCGTTATAGTCCTAACTTTAACCTTTGACACCATACAAGTGATGCTTTATTAGTATACGATCATATGTATGATCAAATATGGCATGAAAATAATGTCGCGCCATGTTGAATATTGAACAGCTTCTTTCAGCTGATGATACGCAGGCCATCGATAACTCAAATGCTGGCTATACTGAACAGATCGCACCTTCTGGTTTCCCTTTCTGGTGACCATGGGTTCATTTTACCCATGGTATCACTGGCGTGTCCACCAAGAATTCTTATTAGAACCCGCGAAGAAATATTATGAGATCTCTGTATAATGTAACCACTTCTATCAAACCCATATATATATATATGTATATTATGAAGCAGGATTATGCAAAGAAACATTATAAGAACCCTGTATTTAAAGTTATACTGTGAGTTTTTTACTACTAACAGGACGATAGGAAAATAAGATAAATGTGTAATGCTAAATGCACATATAGGTAAAGTGGCACAGAAGGAAACAATTGAATGTATTAGTAGATACGTTGATAGAACAAGATATTTCAAGCAAAACGCGATCATGGTAATTTTATACCTTGTTATAAATGAACCAGACACGTAAGCAGGATAAAATGGCGTCATATATATTTAAATCTACCAGGCTTGCGTACTTAGGAAGAATTAGTATTACATATATCAGAAGGTATTGTGTTCATGAAACAACAGTCACAGCAGAATAGCTCTCTTCGAAACATTTTAGTAACAATGTAGTCGTGACTGTGTTCCCATTTATCCATCTGATCTATGTTTGTTAAATTCACAGACTTTGTTTCTTTCTCTAACGTCGATTTTTTGCTTTTAGCTAAGTTCTTTTAACTTAAAAACATTCACAAATCTGATGAGCTATTTCTACTGTAAACTGGGCATATGATCGCATAATTAGTGCTTTTTGTTTGTCTGTTGTTCAGCACAAAGCTACACAATGGGCTATCTGTGCTGTGACCATTAGAGTTATATTTTTGGGTTATAAGCCTTCAGACTTACCGCTGAGCCACCGTGTGTCCATAATCAGTGGTTTATTGCATAATCAAAGTCAAAATTTCTAGGTTTAGTAAAGTCATGTCCAGGTCTGTGTTACCATATTTATAACTTTCGACTTTGTCATGATTTAGTTTGTTTCTTGTTGCTTGGCAAGTAGTGTCTGCTGGCCTGACACTCTGATTAATGACCTGTAAGAAAAAAACGCAAGTCCAAAAATTTTGATTGTTGTGAGTTCATTAAAAGTGTTAAATTGTTGTTGATTGTGGAATTAATTATGTCTAACATCCTCTTAAATAGTATTGTTTAAGCTGATTTTACTTTAGGTGAGGGTTGCATAATTTTAAATTTGGCCGCACAATCAATGCATAATTTTTATTTTTCTCCATAATCAGGTTTTGCCTCATAATCAAAGCATAATTTAATTTTTCTGCTTAAGCAACAATTTCATGGTGCATAATTTCAAATTACTGGCTATATTAGTTTACTTTTTGACGAATAAAATCGGTGTTTTGCAGTGTGTATTAACAACCCTGGCCATGGATATATGTTTTCAGTTTTTTTATTCATTTTCAGTGGAAACTTAGTGAAAAAATACGAGTTATAACACAAAGTCCAATACATTTATTATCGCTGAAATGTATTAAAAAAATAAAACAAAATTATTGTGGTCCAAATTATGGTTACATCAGTTACTGCAATAGTAGTTAATTTTTGACTTTATGCGGTTTGTGTGGCATTATTGTGGTCCAAATTAAGGTCACATCAGTTACTGCAATAAAAGTTAATTTTTGACTTTATGCGGTTTGTATGGCATTTTTGAAGGATCGGTATTATACATAGGCTATTTTTAATTCTTAGGGTGCAATGCTAATGGGCAGAATTCCTTATATTACTACAGATTAAAATAATTAAAAAATATTTCATTATCATATCATAACTTTTATTAATAAAAATTTTAATAACGATTTCACTAGCAACGATGACTGGGTATGGTCTGTATAGTGGTTAGTGTGCTGGGCTGCGTATCGAAAGGTCGAGGGTTCGAAGTGCGATATTTTTGAGAACATTTCACATTTTCAGCTGGGTTACTTGGAAAAACAAAAGTGGCAGTCGATTCCAACATTGGATTCTAGAAGCTGGACAAAGCCCTTGTGTTGGAAGGTGTTACCTTCTCTCTGCTAAGTAGTTCAAAATTAGGGACGACTGCACCTCAACCTCAGAGGTCTTTGGTAGTGCCATTTAACCTACATTACATATAAGTTGTCGTGCCAGGTATCCAATATGATACTAGTAACAGGTGCCAACTATTAACTTATTTAGCATACATTCCTAACTTTTACACGTAATCGAGGCATTTCCTCAACCTGTATCTATCATACTACCATCTAAACTTTCGTTGATGAGTCATATCAGATTATATTACAGGTCTTACTATTTTACATGGACTTTTAATTTATCCGCAACTTTTAACACGGCCTCCAATCATTCATCTAATCATAGCCAGAAATAAATTAGATGAAAATTCTTTTCAACATCCCTATGTATTATACGTTGGGCCAATAATCTGATTTACTTGAGCTACTTACCATTCTGAAGTGTAATATATTTAACGTTCTTGGTAGACAGGATTAGTTAGGAGTTGACGTTTCGGTTTACGTGCGTTTACATTTACGTCTAATGAAGGCATTAAATGTCGAAACAACGCTCACTCGCTAAGACTGTGCAGGCAGACAGTGACGTGTTGCTAGTTATTAAAAGATAAATTACGTTGATTTATTATTCCCTGTAGCTAAGTTACATGTTGTCACTTTGATTTGATACAAAACATGCACTGATATATAATCCACTTTTTCTAGGTCTTTACTGATTTCTGATGCTCCCAGTAAACACAGACACACACAAACCGTAGGGAAAATGTGCAAGGGAGAAAAAAAAAGGCTGAGATTTTGAGAGAGAACAAAATTAAAAGGCTGAGTCTACATATGTGATTTTCTTTTGTTTGCCTTGATCGCTCTATTCGTTTTTTTAACCACTGCAGTTGATTGATCAGTGTAAGTCTTAAAAGATCTCCACTCTTCATTGCCCAAGCACTCAACGTATTTGTATTTCGTCTAAAATATCCTCAAAAACACCCCTATTTCCCAGATAATACTGACCTTACATTTAAATTCTAGGCTTCCTCGCCGATTAAGACTCCATTGACTTTAAGTAGAACTTAAAAGCATCTTAAATATCCCATAGCAGCAACATAAAAGATCAAGGCTTATAAAAAAAAAAAACTTCTAAAGCCTAATAGAAAGACAAAACATTATGTTAATTCAATACATTTTGATTGTAGTAAAGATGTGTTTGGATTTCTTTTACCTGGATTCACGAGAAATTATACGTAATTTATAAACAAAATCCATTTTTTAGAATTATGAATAATAAACTATACTCTATATAAAAGATAACTAATAAAATCCCGATGCCATGCTTAGATTAATATAATCCCAATGCCATACATACTTAGATTAATATAATCCCGATGCCACACATAATTATTGTACAAATTAGATTTTAGTCTATCATCCATATTAAACACAATAAAGAATTAAATCATTATTTAGTATCTAAAGCATATCGATCGTAACAAACCGGTGCATCAGAATACTCAAAAGCTTGATCTCTCTTTTGTTCAATCTCATTCTTTTGACGTAGTCTTCTTTTCAGGATTACTAACCTTCCATTAGTAACCGTGTGTTAAGCAACGTGAACGTCATATCCTTCGACCGTGTAGTCCATAGTGGAAAACGAAACTTTTTTTTTGGAGTGAGTCTAAAATTGCAAATGATTTAAAGATTCGATGTGCTCAAACTAAAAATATACATAACAAAGGACAGCGTATCAAGTACATAGTCTACATTAGTGCTGACGACACAATGTTGTTCATATAAATTAACTATACAATACAAAGAAATAAAACAGAGACTTTAAGGGTATCAAACAGTGAACTTTTTTTCTCAAAATTATATTTTAAGTAAAACAGTAAAATTGAGAAAAAAAGAGGAAATTGGTTGTTGGTTGTATGTAATTAAGCACAAAGCTACACAATGGGCTAGTTGTGCTCTGCCCACCACAGGTATCGAAACTCGGATTCTAGCGTTGTAAAGTCCTCAGACATACCGTTTTGCCACTGGGGGGGGGGCGAAAAAAAAGAGGAAATAAAAAACCGATTCTCTAATAAATATAAAAGAAAACAAATGAAAATCAAATATAATATACAGAAAAATAAAAAGCGTCCTGGTTACAATTCAATAATCTAAATAACCTCAGCAACAGGACATGAAAGTCATCAGATGCTATATACGGGTGCTGATAAAGTAGCCTACAAAAATGCTTGCCTATTAAAGCAATAAGCATATACTGAATGACTTGCGGAAAGCCCAGCATGGCCAGGTGGTTAGGGCGCTCGACTCGCAATCTGAGAGTCGCGGGTTCGAATCTCCGTCACACCAAACATGCTCGCCCTTATAGCCGTAAGGGCGTTATAATGTGACGGTCAATCCCACTATTCGTTGGTAAAAGAGTAGCCCAAGAGTTGGCGGTGGGAGGTGATGACTAGCTGCCTTCCCTCTAGTCTTACACTGCTAAATTAGGGACGGCTAGCGCAGATAACCCTCGTGTAGCTTTGCGCGAAATTCAAAACAACCAAACGACTTGCGGAAAAAGTTAAAAAAATTCTCAATACAGCTACTACAGAGGGAATTAAAGCACTAAAAAATTTAAAGGCGGAATCAGCTGTAATTAATATTTCAAAAGCGTTAGATACACACGTATGTCAGCTGATATACAAAGTAATTCAGTATTAAAATATAGTAACAAATATTAGGTCGTCAAGAAATTAGTGTCGCGTTTTGGAACACTTTCATTACTCCCGCCCCCCAAAAAAAACACACGTACATCGCGTATAATAAGTTAAACGAACCGTCTAAACATCACGTTAGTGTAGCCTATATAATGTGTAACGTTTAGTATACTCTAATCCATTATAGTGATGGCACACGATATAATGCTGTTTGAATACAAGAAGGGA
>NW_013665611.1:850332-868426 GCF_000517525.1 Limulus polyphemus
TTCAAATCCAAGTGATTTCTTTAATCAGGGCATTAACAACCTGATTGTGAGATGGAAAATAATCATCGATAAGAATGGAGACTATTTAAATCAATAAATGTTTTGTTTTGATATACAAGTTGTTCTGGTTATTTCATCTAAAAAGGGGGACATTAATTACTTGACGACCTAATACAAGTTCAGGCGGTTGTAATGTTAGGAGATTGAGAAAGCTACTTAAATACATTCAAAAAGTCACTTGTATTTTTAACGGAACCAGATTGAGCGTCGTCGTTAGCATACCCGTACTGTAAATCCGAGGGTTCATGGTTCGCGTTCTGTTGTCTTAAAAACGCTATCCTCACTATGGGCCTCTCCCTGTGTGCGATAGAAGAATGATGGTAAATTTGGCCTATTCGGTCAGAAAATAATAACTATGTTCTTCTGAAATGTGTTTTGGGTCAGCAGGTTCTGGTACAGCTTTACCTTTTCCTTCCTTAATGGTATAGGGCAGTGATTCCCAACCTGTGGTCCGCGGACTCCTAGGGGTCTGCGAAGATAATACCATCTCATTAAGCAAGTAAGTTTTTAAATTCTGATGCTCTTTTAATTGCACACTCAGTTATATATGTCTCTTATTTGATAGTGAAAAATGGAAAAAACAAGTTAATTATTAGTAAGAAAAACAGTTTGTTGGGTAGATGGAATCTTTAAAACAAAGGGGGTCCGTGAGGAAAAATAATAATAAAAGAGGGTCCTTGGTGGTGAAAAGGTTGGGAAACGCTGGTATAGGGTGTCTACTTAAGCTCGTGTAGGATACGGTCATGCAGCTGATGGCGCTGATAAAATACACTACGAATATATTCAGCTTCAACCACTCGTTCTTTGTCAGATCATGTTCGTGGACTATCACTACAACAAGCATTTGGGGTTAATATAATGTTAATACTTGTAAAGACACTACCGTCCGTATGTTTAACAACAAGTCTAATTTTAATACAAAAAAGGTTTGGTTTATATTTGGCACATAGCTACACGAGGGCTATCTACACTAGCCGTCCCTAGTTTAGCAGTGATAGACTAAAGGGAGGGCAACACTACCCACCGCCGCCAATTATTTTAACAACGTATAGTGGGATTGACCGTCACATTATAAAGCTACACGGCTGAAAGGGCGAGCATGTTCGGTGACGGAGATTCGAACCCGCAATCTTCAGTTTGCGAGTCGACCGCTCTAACCGCCAAGCCATGCCGGGCCTTACTGTAAGTAGGAATAGTAATAAACATGAGCAATGCTGTTACATTAGGTTGCTTTGGGTAGATAGTTAGAATAAATATTGATAGAGACGTGTACTTAACCCTATTATTTTCATCATCTATAATAAACTTGAAGGTTATATTCCAGATTAATTTTCTTAGAAAAATTAGAAATAATTTGTTGCACTGGTAATATAGCGAAGTTTGCATAATTATGTGGATACTGTCTCCTGGATATTCTTATATTTACGTATAATATAGAAATTTGAATTGTATATAATTTAGTGATGTTTTTACCCATAATCCATAGTAACATAATCCACTGAGGCGCCTCTGCTTTTATCTAGACTTCTTCTGCAATTTAGTTTTTTCCAAGTTATATTTTTGACATCATTGATGTATTTTATTCATGTTGGTCTCATATCATAGGTGAGATCAAGGTGTAATAGAAGTAATATATAGCTAGACTTCTTTTTGTCATTTGATTGATACATTCTATATTTGAGTGATTATGTTTGAAAAAGGAGCATAGAGAACGATGTAGTGAGAGACGAGAAGAGAGGAACGCAGTGAGAAATGAAGCGGTTGTTCAATCTTCATCCTACGAGTGTTTTGAGTCATGTTATAACTCACAAGAGAAAACACTTCACGAGGAATTCGGCTGACTCGGCTACATGGAGAAAGGATCCGTAGAGGTATAATTTAAAGGAGAGAGAGGAATGTTTAGTAAATTGATGGTGATTTGGCGAAGCAAACTATCCGTGTTTTTTTGTAGATTTATTTTGATGTACCAATTGTTGCACTCTTCTTCTACAGGGTTTAAAAAGAGGTGGGATATTACTGCACGCCAAATAACTATTTGAAGAATTTTGTAAAATTGCCATTTCATCTGCGAATGGCCCGGCATGGCCAGGTGGTTAGGGCGCTCGAGTCCCAATCTGTGGGTCGCGGGTTCGAATCCCCGTCACACCAAACATGCTCGCCCTTTCAGCCGCGGGGGCGTTATTATGTGACGTTGGTGAAAGAGTAACCCAAGAGTTGGCAGTGGGTGGTGATGACTAGCTGCCTTCCCTTTAGTCTTACATTGCTAAATTAGGGACGGCTAGCGCAGATAGCCCTCGTGTAGCTTTGCGCGAAATCCATAACAAACAAACATCTGCGAATTGTGAAGTAATGCAATAATATTTAGCGAAAAATGACATACTGAGGGGCACTTGTCTGAGAAGTAAAAACACTACAGTAGATATCCTTCATATTAACGTGGACTTTCTGTCGTCCAGGTGGAGCATTTGGAACCTGAGATCATTACGCCACACGCTATTAAAAGTTTTTGAAAATCAAGAAAACAAGTTACAATACAATGTTTGTTATTGAAATTTTCAATTATCATTTGTTAGTCCTATCAGATAATCGTTTGTTTGTTTATATTTTCTGAAACTATTTTGTATTTCCAGAAATTTATTATTAATTTCTAAGAAAGGGAGGACTTTGTTTGTAATTATTTTTTTTCTAAAAGTTTACTAAGACAGCTTGTGAGGCTAATGGGTCTATAACTATCTCGTTTATTTGCTAGCTTTTCTTCTACATGGAACATGGTAACATTGGCTTGCTTTCAAGATTAAGTAAGATATATAGACTGATTTACGAGAAAGATTTAAAAGAGCTATTAGGTGTTCCTATATCACTTAATGCATTTTTTAAAATGAAGATGATTGTACTAGGTCTTGACCTGGAGCTCTGTTTTTCCATTTCATTAGCTATTTTTATGATGTATGTGATGCTTATTAGTTTCGTTATATGACATAAAATCAGACTAAGATCCTTCCTTTTAAATATCGAATGAGTCAGCATTTTTAATAATAGAAAGTAGGATGTGAAAAACGAGACGTTGTTCTGTGCAAATGTGTTAACTCTGTCTTAGAAAAAGGTGTTCATATATATATTTCATTCACTGTTTTAAGATCATTTTGAAGATTAGTCTCGAAAGTCTTGTTTCTATTACTTAGACAATATGTTTCGTTTGATGTGTTACCAGAAGTTATTAGGATCGATGTATAAATTTAGTTGTCAACCGAAGTCATCCCAATTGCCTTTCTTAAGTCTATTTATTTTGTTTCGTTTGCTATTCCTAAGTGAGTATGACTGTTTTTTAATTTGCAGATTTCTTGTGTTCATGCAATTTTCTCTAGTTTTTTCGTCGTTTGACCGTGTTGTAGTATGCATGAATATAATGCATTTTCTACCTTATCATTTCAATTAAAAAAAAATCAGTTTTTGTCAAGAAGGTCGTTAAGTTGATTTTGTTCAAGCTGCTTTTGTTCCTTTGTCCTTCTCTAGAGATAACACCTGTTCTGCTCATGGAAATATGGCTGTAATGCTGCACATTGTGCAAGAATGTCGATAATTAGTGCCTTCCAATGATAGGCCAGATGATATCTCGAGGATATAGCCTCATTTATATTTGAATGTGAATGACCAGACCAGACATATGAATAGCACTAATTACTATGGATAAATCCGACATTTCCCGTTAAGAAAGGTTAACCTTAAACATTTATGTACCGGATCTTGAGTGAATTGGGTAGTAGGGACACATTTCAAGGAAAGGTCAGTCTAATAACCTCATGAATCCAGTGAAAAGAAACTGGCTGGCATCAAGAAGCAAGTACACACAAACTCAGTATTAGTTAAATTCAGTATCACTTCATGATATATCTTGCTGATTCTTTCATTATACGGTGGCACAATCTAATTTACTCTTTGTGGAAACCAGTTTTATTAAAAAATACCATAGTGCCGACGAATTCTTAGTTTGGTTGTCAGGTGGTGTGGTTTCTGCGTTGAATATCTATCTGTAGGTTTTATAAGGCACTCAGTGATAGAGCTTGGATGACGAGAGGTCTCTATATGTAGAAGGTTTTCAGCGTTAGTAATAACGCTTTGTAGTGGGTATCCATCTAAAGCTCAAGCATATGTTTTTTGTGTTTTTTTTTTTCAAATGAGTCTTGTTGTAATTATATTTAGCTTCTTTCACTGAATGGTTGAGATATGGTTTAAGGTTGAAAGAACTCTAAATTGAAAAGTGATCGCTATCTACATATAACCAATTATAAAAAGAAGTACAATATACTGAGATTGCATGTGATAATACAAATATATCAAGAATCTCTCGTATCATTAGAAAGATGGGCGTGAGTAGAAGTATTATCATTGAGTATCATGGCGATGTGTGTTTCTAGGACTTTTAATATGTCTACCAGTGATAATGTTCAAACAACCAAAGGCTGTATGTTTATTGTGGAAAGCCCCTATAATGAATAGTATTATGCATGATACTACTTTAGTAAGGAATTTTATAGGAATGTGTTTACTATGAGAACATCAAGATTCAACAACAGTAAGAGTAGAAGGAAACGTTTATAATAATGCCTTAGTCTGAAGAGTCGATAGATACTTTTCAATTGGGTTTACTTCTTCTATACAGTAACCCTATCCCCCCTATTAGGCGAATTCTAATCTGGTCGGCCTAGTCTTAAGTTATTGTAACCAGAGACATCAAAGTTGAAATAACTGTTAAATTTACCCTTCTGTAACTAGTTCGGAATACATCTGTAATAAGATATATCTTGGTTAGATACGGCAATAGTTATTTCATAGAAGCTTGCACCAACCTGTGTCTATATCCACCCTTTTGAGCTAGACAAGCCCATCTCAAGGGCTGACATAGATACTTAAACAAATTTGTAAGAATTGGGACTTTCTCCTTCAATACGCTATCTATGTGAATTATGGGATACTGCACTTTGTCTGACTTGTCTCGTGTAGACGTTTTCGAAAGTTTCTCACCAGCTCCAGCAGTTAGAGATTAAACTGATAGAAACGAGCCAATAAATAAATACACAGAATAAATTTTGGTGAATAAAAATTTTATTCACTTATCCAGTTGTGTTTATTTTTCTTTCTGTCCGTATTTGATTTATTCTCAGCATAAAATTTCCGAGTCTGCTGAATTGCAGAAACTTTTAGCTACTTGTTGGATACCATAGTCTATGTGAATGGTTCAACAAAGTTCCCGTGTTATAAATAGCATCTGAATTTGTGTATTTTGATATTTATATCTATTTGAGGTAATTCCACCCTTAATATTGATATGCAAGGATATTCGTTTAAGACGTAAAAAAGGCCGTTAACGTAGATATTAGACTGAGAATTAAAGCTAGGAGGTGTTTCGTCAAGACTGAGGATATAGATGTTGAATAATTTCCCTTTCATCCTTCTTGGACAAGTGTGAGAAGTAATCCTTAAGAGTAAGTTTCCAGGGACATTGATGAGTGAGTTATACTTATCGATTGAGGCCTGGCATGGCCAGGTGGTTAGGGCGTTCGATTCGCAATCTGTGGGTCGCGGGTTCAAATCCCCCTCCCACCAAACATGCTCGCCATTTTAGCCCTGGGGGCGTCATAATGTGACGGTCAATCTCACTATTCGTTGGTAAAAGAGTAGCCGTAGAGTTGGCGGTGGGTGGTGATGACTAGCTGCCTTTCCTCTAGTCTTTCACTGCCAAATTAGGGACGGCTAGCCCAGATAGCCGTTGTGTAGCTTCGTGCGAAATTCATAACAAACAAACTTATCGGCTGTACTTTTTTTTGTTTATATCATCATTAAGACAAACTGTGTTTGTATTATTCTAATAATTATGTTATTATTAGTATTTTTTTGCTGTCTTCTCTCTAATCTATCAGATGGCTATGCGCAAGTAACCCTTAATCTTAACTGTACTGGAAGCACAAACTTGGGTGTTATGCAAGAAAACATATGAAATATAGTAAAATGAATTAGTATAACTTAAGAGACATGAGTGTTAACTCCTGGGTATTTTAAATTATTGACTCCCCAGACACACTTTGTACTAGTGGATGCGTTTGTGTTTGTTTGTTTTACAGCAAAACCACATTGGGCTTTCTGCTGTGTGCGCCGCGGGGAATCTAACCCGGCTTTTAGCGTTGTAAATCTGTAAACTTATCCCTGCCCTACCGGATGACATACTATAGAGACATAACCAAAAATTTATCAGTTGTACGCCGTTAGTGAAGTCTTTTTTGCTAAATTACAGAACTTGTCAAAAAGACCGTATTACAGATATCAAGTATTAATTCAAGTGATATCACATCTATTGCGTATTTAGTATTTTCATGATTTCGTGGGCTAGCTTGATTGCAGAAATATTTTTATTTAAGAAACATTAACATTTTCATGCATTATTTTCGACTTTCAAACTAAAGTAATTTTTGTCTTTCAGGTTGTTTGATTTTTCATTGGAAATATTTTTTTCACATTCAAGGACATTCCGGAATAACAACTACTGAGTATTTTTTGTAAAGCAAAACCTATATCAACAGACGATGTCAAATCTTAATCTTTTAAAGGTGTTTTTTTTCGTGTGTGTGTGTGGAAGTTTACGTAACACACAATTATTTTCCCCTAAGAACATTTAACAGGTTGTTTACGGAGAATCTGTTGCCAAGAAATGAGCTGTGACATGAAAAATTAATTTCCTCAGCTTTTTGTTGGTAAAGCGGCGTGCAAGATGTAGAAGGAGACGAGCGACAATTCAATAACCGACACAGACAGACAGACAGAAACAGAAACGTTGAATAGAACATGTTTTGGCTTGTTGATATCTCCTCTCTGAGTAATACCTCCGTTCTGTTACCATAACTACTTAATCATTATTTAGACGAAGGGTGTTGAAATTCAGAACCGCTGGTAAAATCACCAGATGACGACTTAGTTGTTAATATTCCATCAGGGCAAATCACGTGACAGTTCCGTCTTCTCAGGTAAGCTACCATAAAATACCACTCGCACTAGCTGCTAATATGTATGCGTATACATCTATAGGGTAGCTCGTGTATGTTTACACGTATGCATATACAAATACATATTGATGACTGTTTGTTGTACAGGTGTAAGGCTTGGCATCTATCTGTATTAATATTGTATAAGTGTTCGACGGTGAACTTTCCGTTCTTGTAAGAACATCTTCACAGCGACAAAGTTACGTTCAAAAATACATATATTATTTATTAGTCTGTATGCAAACGCGCAAACTAATAGTTTTTAGAATATCTAATGTGATCTGTAAAACTTGTTTAAACGCCTCAAGATAATGTATATACATTTTAATTCGATAACAACAACGGCCAGTTTTTTATTATACGTACTTGTATAGTTTCCTAAAACTCTCGCCTGTACATTTATTGCAACTTCTTCAATATTACATGATATTATTCCTTTCTATAGTATATACAACATTAAGCTTCTCGCAACTGCTATACAGAATCAAAAACGAAAACAATAATGACGTTCTCTTCTATAATGATTATGGGTTATCTTTATTCTCTGTCCAATCTCGCATTTTATAGACTTTAAGATTACAATACCTAGTTCTACGAAACGTCATGTAATGATAATCTACAAATACTAGATTTAAATATCTTGTTCGATGAATGAAAAATTATTGAATTTCTGATAACGAAATGAATACTATTCCATTCTTTTTTTTTCATGCAGGGCTTAGATATATCGCATGCGCCAACGTGAGGAGCTGGAGAGTTGCTGAGAAAAATATATAAATATGTATAATTATGATATTTCAAAGGTCTTACAACTATACTTTCATACATCTAAATAAAGAAGAGCTAACTTTGAAAACAATAAACAAAAAGATAAAATTTCGTAGAACCTGTATTTCTATCAATTCTCTCTTTCAGTAAACTGTGATACACCTTATACGACCAGTAACTATCATAGTCATCTATATACAGGCGGAGTCGATTTTGTACGATTGTGGTAAACTTCAGTGAAATACTTGAAAACCACTGTATCAAGTGAAACAAAGTAAATGTGCTTGGTAAAGGAAATAGAAAAAAAAATCAACAGAAGCTTATTAAGTATGCGACAGCATGAAAGACATTACAGCACTTTCCAAACACTTGAAACAGCAAAATGTTTGGAATTTTACATATCAGGGGCGTAGTCAGCACTACAGAGTGGGTTTTTTTCTCTCCAAAAACGTGTACGTTTCTTCTACAAGGAATTTAAGTGATGTACGTGAAAGTCAAATGTTTATTTTTAAAAAATCAGAAGATAGTGAACCCTTTTAGGTTTCTTAGATAATTGGGATGGTCGTTCGACCCGACTTCCTTTCCCCCCGCCTACGTAGTTTTATACCTAAGGAATATGAAAAATGTGTTCGTTAATTTTTTGATTGAAATTACACGGTGATGAAATGTTTAGCCTACTAAAAAGCTGCCTTTTATTCCATATGACTCAATGAAGGAGTTATCGTTCATCATTAAAAGTAAGGGCTATGTTGATGCAGTACTAAATAATTCATCTTCTGAAGTGAAAAATAATAATAACTGTCATTTCTGAGAGGAAAGGTCGATGACCACAAGACGTTATGCTAATACTACAGTGATTAATGTTCGAGGTAACGAATTCCAATTAAAGAGTTATGTTAACACTACAGTAATTAATGTTCGAGGTAATGAACTCCAATTAAAGAGTTATGCTAACACTACAATAAATAATGTTCGAGGTAACGAACTCCAATTAAAGACTTATGTTAACACTGTGGTAAATAATGTTCAAGGTAACGAACTCCAATTAAAGAGTTATTCTAACACTACAGTAATTAATGTTCGAGTTATCGAACTTCAATTAAAGAGCTATGCTAACTCCACATTAGTTAATCTATGTACTTATGAATTCTAAGAATTTTAGGTTAATAGTGCATCAGTTAATATCATCATCGTTTCATAAGAAATGTTAATGATTCTTAACATCCTGATGATTTTTGCTGAGTTAAAGATTTGATACGAACCTCATGTTATTTTATTAGTAAATATTGAGCTGGTTATGCAGCCTTTGGACATAACACTTTTAGGTGTTATGTATATAGAAACAAGCTCTAATGATCGCCAAGTTTCTTTGACTTAGTAAAATATTAATTACAAAATCGAAACTATATATATATATATTGTTTTTTTAAGCAACAAACTTTGAAATTGTACACGCAGGCATTTACATGAGTTATCAGTTATTTTTATTGCATACACAACATATTATCAATTAATACGAAACTCGTTTCACTTAGATACGGGTCAATAACTTCCAATAAACAAGGTATTCCTACCTATTTCGATGCCCTTCAGTGGCTCAGCGGTAAGTGCGTAGGCTTATAATGCTAAAAATCGGGTTTAAATACCCGTGGTGAGCAAAGCACAGATGTAACTCATTTTGTAACTTTGTGCTTACTACAAACGAACCTATTTCGACTTTTGTCTGTGGCTAATATATAAAGGAGTTAAGTGATATTTCATTACTTAATTTCATCAACACATGCAAAATAAAAATAAAGCAGATTTGTACCTCAAATTTAATACAACCAAGAACTTAGTACAGTTGAACAAACACTTGTGAATTATAAATTACTACCATTTTGGTATTGACTTTCATTGGTAAAATTATTTGATTGAAATCACTTTTTGGAACAATAAAATTCCAAATGCTTTATTAGTAAATCAGCAAGTCAAGTGACGACAACAGCCTATATAAAGTCGCAGTGGAACAGCATATATCAGAAGTAGATTTTGTTACAAATTTTACGTTGAGTAGGTAGTGTGATGCCACCGAAAATTGATTGCTTTTTTGAAGGGTATGTAATAGCCCTAACAAAAGCAAAATATTCATAAACTCAGATCATAAAGGTATGTTTGAACAGTGACTTAATAATTTCAAAGACGTAGATATATCTTATACGTAATGGAAATGGAAAACAAATGAATATGAATTAACTTGTGACACCATTTCTATCCAGAAAGAGACGTAAAACAAGTCGTTACCCCAGCCACGGTAAGTAAAAGTGCAACGTCTTGTAACAGGTGAGAATCCACGAACACAAAGATCAGTGGCAAAAGTTGTCCATGTTGCCCAGGCAATAAATAGTATGTAACATAATCAAGAAGTATCTCCGTCTGGAAAAACGACACAAGTCATGTATACACAGATTGCTTCCATGACATATCCATTTAACGGTGGCATACCTTAAGCAGCTGGAGAATAAAACGAATATTTATGCAATTCCATACGAAGACATAACGGCAAAGTCTTCTGATGCAGCCAGCATCTATGGATTTATGCGAGACCAACTGTTTAATGTTTGTTTATCAAATTTTACTCTATCCAACAATCAGCTAATAGACGAGAGGTTTTCTCAACCCTACATTCGAGTCTCTCCAACTTTATTTGTATATTGCGTTGTGAGATTTTATTAATGTTATGTATAAGCTCGAGATTCGCAATTTTATGCAAGACAGAGCATAATGTAAAGTCAATGTGACCGTCTTAGACGTTTTGACAACACGCACAGAAAGAAATACAAAATCGAGTTTGTTGCCATTAGCACCATAACCGCTAGTATATCATAAAACAATACAGGTACGTGGTTTGTTTTTCATTTGCTTTGTCAAGCCTAACTATTGACTATAATGTTAAAATCTGTCATTTTTTAAAGTATTTTATCAAAGCTATCTTCCTTTTATTTTTGCTGGAATGTTTACAGACAGAGCCTTCCATTATGTAGTTTGAGTGGTTAAAAAGTCCCTTCCTGGGGCTACTAGAGAGTTATGATCTCAGCTCGGTTGTTAAAGTCTATTGATTCCGCACCGAGGTGATGCGTAGAATATTATAATAATCAAAATTAACATCAATTTAGTAGTCGTCCTTGAGGGATATAGAGCGCCATTCTTTTATTTCCAAAGGTAAATGCCGTTAAAAAACCCAGACTAAATGTAATCGTAAAACTAGCTTAAAATTGCATTAAAATTTTAATTCCGAAGAAAAACTTAAACAAATGAAAGCGAGACCACAATTAGAAAAAAAGGCTTAATGTATATGTATTTTAAAAAGGATAAAAAAGGCATTGTATCAAATTCATCATCATAAACGATTTGTATGTAGTTTGATACGTAATCTGTGCACTTATGTGAGGCGAAACGTCGAAAGTAAGCACGTCTCGTTAAAAGGTTTAACCTATTTTCTACTTTTCCACCTACCAAAGATATTCTAAAAAAATACGATGTGTTTAAACCTAATCTCGAAATATTTTTTAATCTCTATTAGGACGAAAATACAAGTCAAACTGAATCTGAAGAAAACATTCAGATGGTTAAAAAAAAGTACAATTAATAAACACAAAAAACAACATTATTCGCACTAGTTTTTTTTGTGTCTGTTGTACATAGTAAAACGTCTGTTTGTTTTGTTCACAACGTTTCACCAGGTTTATCTGGCATCGTCAGGTGAGATACTTCGAACCTGTATTTTCATATATAGAAATAAATAACACATTAAGCGTAGACGAAGTTAAAATCATTGATGAAAAAGTACGAATAACAGACTATTTTGTTTTGTTTGTGAAATAGTTGATGTCATATAATTTCATTCAGCAACATATTATAAAATTTTTCAAGAGCTCCATGCAGTTAATCAACAGTGTTATCAGTGCTTTTCCTTGTTGTTCATCTAGATTGACTGTGTAAATAGGGAATACTTTATCTCAGTGGTAGGCAACCGCTGCCCGCAGGCGGCCCCCTAAGGTTCTCCCTGACGTCCTCTGTATCCTGAAAAAATATCTTATCACAACAACATAAGTGGTTTACAAGAGTTAATGCTATCTGTAAGTGATGACAGCAGGCTAAGTTCAGGTGCATTAATGTTAGAAACTTAAACATAAAGACTGATTACTTATTTTTGTATACCGTATTTTTTCAAATCGTCTATAGAGAGAATTATTACAACTTTAATATGTTTCAAACATAATTAATTTTTCGCATAGGACTGCATCCTTTGAGAGTGTCTGTAAGCAGCACGCGTGGCCTGTAAATTAGTTTAGGTTACAATGCTTTACCTGATGTTTATTTGAGTATTGTCTCTTACTAAAGTTTTTAATATCTTACAGCTTTAAACTCCTCGGAACACGTATTTTTATTTTTAATAAAGAAAAATGTTTCAGTTTATGTAATGTTTTAAGATCCCACGAGTGAAAGCAAAGAAGAATATGTTATATGTCAACCACATCACATCTGCCATATCCAGTGCCGACGAGGTCTTTCGCCAAATACCAAGGCTCGTCAGGACGACTGGCCTAGGCGATATATATTATGTATATATATATATATCATCAATTTTTCATGAACAAAAACTGTTATGGGGTGAACCAGATTAAAATGCGAATTGTAATTATTATAATTTTTATTTAATTCATTTACAAATCAGTTTTTTTTTGGGTAAGAATTAATAACACAACATTGTGACAGCCAACCACAAGGAAGAAATTACATACAGTCTAGATTCTATCTGTGCGTTTTCTAGATTAGTAAAGAATGTTTTGTTTTTTAATTATTAGAAACTGAGTTAACTAAAACGCTATTGATCAAAATCAAGGGGGGGGGGTCAAGTAACTCAAGTTTGAAAAAAAGTGTGAAATCGAAATAGTTTTCTTCTATGGAAGACTGGAAGTCGCCATTTTTCTGGCACGGGCTGAATAAATATAAAACTATGATTCGATTAAAATATCTTCTAAATTATTGTATCAACGACAAATAAAAAAAATTTAGATACTTTGTTTGTTTTGGAATTTCGCGCAAAGCTACACGAGGGCTATCTGCGCTAGCCGTCCCTAATTTAGCAGTGTAAGACTAGAGGGAAGGCAGCTAGTCATCATCACCCACCGCCAACTCTTGGGCTACTCTTTTACCAACAAATAGTGGGATTGATCGTCACATTATAACGCCCCCACGGCTGAAAGGACGAGCATCTTTGGTGGGATGCGGATTCGAACCCGCGACCCTCAGATTGTGAGTTGAGCGCCTTATCCACCTGGCCATGCCGGGCACAATTTAGATACTAATCATGCTATTGTTAATACCCTATAATTACAAATACCTTATGATTTTCCAATAACATAGAAGAATAACTTTACATATCTAGTAATTTTTTTTCTTTCTGAAAATCCAGGGGGGGTCAAGTAACCTCTCTTGCCTCCTTCTGCGGGCACGCACCCATGGTCAAAATGTATCTCTGTTCCTGCGAAAGTACAATGCGTTAATGAGGCCATTATATCGCATTTTAACCGAAGTATCATTGGTCGATTTTTTTACCTACAGATTTTAGAACTAAGTGTATCAAAGCAAATAAGAAAGATGTATACAAAGGTGATTTTCAAATATAATAAAGTTTGTTATCGACGAATGTTTTCAATATTGCATGAAAAACAAGATTCCACTGACTTATGCCAAATAATAAAAATTGGACAAAGTAATGTTTATTTTATTTCTTGTTATTATTTGACATTTGGACTTCTAGAGTTTCATAACTTTAGATTTATAACATTGGGTGAAGATTGGAAGCTGAGCTGCATTAGCTTCCATTATTTCTTTTCTATTTTTTATTCACTTATAACTTCACTTAATAATATCCTTCGTATAGCAAATTTAGGTAAGGCTCAGGCAGGACAGTAGTGAATCTGAGAGATAATGTTTCACATCCTGTTGCTGCAAAACCGAGCTCCGCACTTTGATGCTGTAAATGCACTACAAGAGCGATAGTCAAATCCCACTACTGTTAAACATGAGTGGTCCAATAGTTGGCGGTGAGTGCTCTTGACTAGTTGCCATCTCTCTAGTCTATCATTTCAAAATTAAGAGTGGCTATGCATAGATATCCCTTGTGTCGCTTTGCGCGAAAATGTCTATAACAAATAAAGGAACAGGCGCGAGACAGCGTTAAGACTAACCCGTATAGCGAGTAACGTTATTTCCAGCATCGTTCACTGCTATACATGTTCAACATAGTCTATAAATTGTAGATCTCAAAATAACGTTTTTATAGGCGCTTGTGGGTGTGCTTTTAAAGTAAATGGTGTTTAATAGACAAAGAAAATCCTAAGCGTGATAAATTTATTCGAAACCAAGAACTTAACTCTGCATTTCACCTCATAAATGGTGTTCATACGCACACACTTTCCCGAGTGTTGGAAACTTGGTCGAGACATCGTAAACGATGTTCAAGCACTTACACAGTATTCCACAGCAAACTGGTCTGAGAGTACAGGCCATTACTTAGCCAGTTAATCAGCCAGTAACGCGAGTGGGGCTTTTGTCTCGTATATACCATGACAATTTAGTTGGAATGCCATGCTACAAACGCTCTGTCGACCGTTCAAGCAAGGCGACGTTAGAGACGTTATAATTGAATTTTCTGGGGGAAGCTTTGTGGCATTTTGATTATTCGTGACAGTAAACATAAATACATCCTGCAAAGTGCGGTAAGTATGAATTAAAGGACCTTTGATCTAACAGAACGTGTACTAGAGCAGATGCAGTTGCTATCGAATTCAGCAATTGATAACACCTATATAAATCCATCAAAACTCCGCACTAAAATAAATACGATTAATGGAATATATATATATATGAACGTATGCGTACCTATTTATATACATAGGTTAATTGTACACATTATATGCAACGTTATTTTCGATAATTTTATTAATTTCAATGTAATAGGAATGACAGTAATTAAACATAGCTTCACGTTTTGGTATTAAATGGTTGGATATTCTTCACTGACAATATCAGTGGCACATTCGTTATTGCTAGTAGTTTACATTGGAGTAGGGACAAATTTAGGCATGGGGAGAGCATCAAAAGGACGAGTTTGTTTTTGGAAGGAGGATAGAAGGTCTCCTCTGTCCCCCACAAACAGTTTAAATTCTAGGAGCGAATTCCTGCTATTTCTTACATTCCGACGGAAGAAGTGTAATGACAGTTAATGAAGCAGTTTTTAAGATGAATTATTGCTCATGTTGTATGTTTTAATTCTGACTTTGGTTACTAAGTTAGCCAAAGGGTAAACCGGTCCATAAAAATACCTGTTCTAAAACCATTCAGCCATCGAACTGCGAAACTTAATATACTATGTAAGAACTGCATTTATTATTTTTTGCTTTTAGTAGTAAAATTATACATCAATGTGATGTCAGGTCGAAACATACACATGCACACACATATATATTGTAGCTTAAGTTAGGTTAGAACACATGTTATGTTAGTTATTAGAAATTTATCTCACATCAAATAATATTTAATACAAAGATTTATAATATGATAAAATGAACGACACATGTGATTATAAAACTAACTCTTTTTCAGGCTCTCATTGCTCTCTCTTTACCCGTTTACTGCAGTAAAAAATACAAAACTGACCTGTGTTACTATAATTGTTAGTACAATCTGCACCATTCTGTCTCCTAACCCTAGACGTAAATACTGTAAATCTCTTTGAATAACACCCCTTAACAACGACGTCATTGGCTTGATAAGAATTAATATAGTTCGAAACATCTAGCTATGATATGAAATTGGTTGGTCGTGCAATATGATCAAGTACGTTTCATAAAAAAAAATCCACAACGCCGCGAAATTAAGAAAACCCAAGTGTTAAGCCTAACTTGAAAGTTAGATGTGTCAAACGTTTTTTTCCTTTCGAAAGAGTAGGAAGGTGTGCGTTTAAATACATTTTGTATAATTCGCTTAATTACTTGACGAATGAACAACCAGATGTTTATATAATTGATACTTGAAACCGTAGGCACGTGGTGAAACTCTGTAATTACAGAATTGAGAAAAAACAAGACAATTATACGTTTCACAAACACATAATTTATTACGAGTTGTTGATTACAAAAGCAAAACAGCGGTAGGTTTGATATATACGATAATATTTATTACAACATAGAAACATTCATTCTTACTCGCGTTAGCTTGTTGTTTTACGTTTTATACTAAAAGACTGTAATATATCCGCATCCAAAACATGAGCTTTCGACCACATGAAATACCACAAAGGCCCCCAGAATTATCTGAGCATCCCAAGCCAGAGCTATTGATCCACAACATTTTACATCGCAAATTGCGACAGGATTCTTTTCCATTAAATCTTCCTCCACATTATCCATCCACACAGAGCAGTAAATATCAGTAACCGAACCCTTTTACTCATAAAAAAAAATCTCTTACGTCATCTGTTATAACTTATTGTGCTGTTAGACTGAAAATTATTGACATAAGAGAGACAATATCGGTTTCTATAGCTTTGTTTGGCTTGATCTAACTTTAAGTCTGAAATCTATGCTAAACCATTTTAACAGTACAAAGCATTTTAAAAAGAAGCAAAGTATAATATACTTCCGTTGTTAGGATGCTTATCACAGTTTTTTTTTGGGGTTGAAGAGCAGCATGTTCTCTATTATGCGAGTAATAAACATTTTTTAATTTATAGACAAAATCCATTACACAAATGACGTTCTTTAAGAATTATGTAGACATAAAGTCCAATATCCGTTTAGTTTTCCTAGATGCACAGATGGAGTTTATTGATTTTAAAACCTCAGAAAATTTCCTTTTTACTATTCATAGTTAACATAGCTACCTACACGTTACAGTTTGTCCATCATGTATTGTGTGTGTGTGTGTGTGTTTATATATATATTTATATAAGCAAACATATGTGTGTATAATATAATGCATATATAAATATACACATATATATAAATGCAGGAAACATACTATTGTCTATATTCAATTTCCTCAAGGTTTCGTGATCAACAGGCTATTTTTCTTGCTCTTTATTTAAAAGAACCAATTGGTGGAATAATGAACAATAAGTTATTCTTCTTGCTGTTGATATAAAAGGATCAGTTGGTGGAGTAGCAAGCAACAAGATATTCATCTTATTACTTATTTAGAAGTACCAGTTGGTGGAATAATGAACAACAAGTTATTCTTCTTGCTGTTGATATAAAAGGACCAGTTGGTGGAGTAGCAAGCAACAAGATATTCATCTTATGACTTATTTAAAAGTACCAGTTGGTGGAATAATGAACAACAAGTTATTCTTCTTGCTGTTGATATAAAAGGACCAGTTGGTGGAGTAGCAACCAACAAAATATTCATCTTATTACTTATTTAAAAGCACCAGTTGGTGGAATAAAGAACAACAAGTTATTCTTCTTGCTGTTGATGTAAAAGGACCAGTTGGAGGAGTAATAAACAACAAGATATTCATCTTATTACTTATTTAAAAGTACCAATTGGTGGAATAGTGAACAACAGGCTATTATTCATGTTGCTTGTTTTTTTTTCAAATGTTATTTTAGTAAGGATAAATAATTGAAATTGCTTATTCTTTATTATCTTTGTGTTTCATTTGAAACACAATTAAACGAGATGACATGAAGGCATCAACAGTGCCTTAGACGAACGGTACACAGCAATGTAGATTTTAGTGTACAATTTGCCCTAGTGGTGTAAAAAATGTCAAATAAGGTAAAACTTGAAAAAACAATGTTCTGTAGCAAAAATATATTAAGTATTGTAAACAAAACAACAACAACAACAACAAAAAAAAAACGACAACTTCTGGACTTAGAACTTGTTTTGTATAATGAAATAATTTCTCCTAACAAAAAGTACGCATATTGGGGCGCACTTGATCTGAGAAGTTAGAGTAATATATATAAGGTCGTCAAGAAATTAATGTTGCGTTTTGGAACTCTTTCATTAACCACCCCCCAAAAAACGTACATCACGAATAATAGTTAAACGAACCGCCTAAACTTCACTTTAGTGTAGCCTATATAATATGTGAAGTTTAGTATACTCTATTCCTTTATAGTGATGGTACACGACGAAACACACATTCGGCATGTAATGCTGTTTGAATAAAGAAT